>NW_019154110.1:17710406-17752341 GCF_002288905.1 Enhydra lutris kenyoni
ATAATTAAGCAAGCATATCTTTATATATAAAATAGATATGTGTGTATATATAAAATTAATACTAGAATTCACTAATCTTACATGGTGAAATCAGTCTGCAAGCCTATAGGAGTGCTGGATTTTAGTTATAAATTCTCCCAATTTTCTTTTTCCATATTTAAGCCACCTTTCATATAAAATTGAGATAGGGAAACTGAAGGACTCCATAAAAACCTGCTTTTGCTCCTTTTCCTGCTTCTGTGCTTGCTCTTTACACTTTACACATGCCTCAGAATGTGTGTAGGGTATGTCCTCCTTGTAAGGGACAAGGAGGTAATGATTTCTTTAGAATGGAGAACATCTAAAGAAGGACCAGGTGAGAATGACTTCATCCGTGCCTTCCAGGCCACTGACCCTAGACATATCAACGTCAGGACTCCCCTAACTCCAAGGAATAATCGACTTAGGAAGGTCACCTGGGCCCTCCTCCAGTCCTTGTTCTGACTGGTTCCTGGATGCCTGAGAAGACACATACACCCAACCACAATCCTCAGTAAAAACTAGCGACACCCAGCAAAGAGGGGACCCTCTCTCCTTTCTGAGTCTCCCAGGTACTCATTGGTACCTGCCCTCTCTACACCTTCATTAAGCTCTTTCACTTCCTGCTGGCTCATGCTTTATCTTTGCAGTGCGTAGCCAGGAATCCTCTTGGCTGGTCCTGCGGGGGGAGGGGTGGTCCCCCTTCTGGGTCCTCAAACCAGGCCTGCCTGTGTCCAAACGAGCAGTTAAAATCCCCTGTTCAGGCCTAATAGATAACCTTCTATTCTGAGAATCCTTCTACATAAACTGATGCATTGAGGTCTCTTGTCATTAACCACAAAGGCAATGTGTTTGCTTCCTTGCCTGGGTTTATCATCACTGAAGACGCACTGTGATTTGTGAGCGAGAGTTTGGAGGCTGACTTAACTATAGGGGAAACATTGGTGAGTGTGAAACCTGCATGAGCTCAGTAGTCATTCAAACTCAGATCTGACAGTATATCAGGAAAATATAAGGTGGCAGTTCCAGCTCAGTGTCCTTCATGGGAGTCATGCAGTTTTTAAGCCTGGAAGATCTCAGGGATAATCTCCTCCAGCCACATGTCTTCCCTTGTGGAAATGATGCTCAAATGAAGGATGTGCTGTAAGGACCAGGATTTAGGCCTCCTGACTTAGAGCTCTACCACACACACTCCTCCTTTCCCTTTTGGTACTGTACACATCAGGGCCCAGGTGCTTTCTGGTTTTCTTCATAGTCCAATGCAGGATTTGTCAATGCTATTTGGATAGCCTGGCTTTGGTTCACATTGTTTACATTAGGTTTCTTCCTGATAGGCAGAAAGTGGACTTCAGTATCATAATCTTGAAAAAAATTGTTTGGATGAAAACATTTAGTTCTTTATGTGTGACCCTATTGACCTATTTATGTAGCTTATAAAGGAAATACATAAGCCTAGAGTAGGATTATTAAACTTGCATTCTGTTCCTCTTCTCTTTACCATTGAGTATGAAATTATTAGCATTTCATCTAATGTTTCAGAATCTTAACTTTCCTGGTAGTTATGCGGTAACTACCACATAAGATTACTGTTCAGTTTAAGATAATTTGTGAATGTGAACATTTATGTCATCGGTAACAAGTTATGCAAATACATTAATATTTTTACTTCATGCTCCAAGCCCTCCAGTTTTGCTGCCTTCTGTAGTGGTTGCATCAAGTCATGTACAATTCCAACAGTCTAGCTGCTCCATAGGAAGTATCGTCGGTCCTCCTTAAAGCTGTTTAATTCTGATCATAGATCAACTTCCTTGTTGAAATTGTGATCAGATGTGAATATTAATCCTTAAGAACCTTGACTATGGAAATGAGCAGTGGCAGGGGAAAGTCACTTATATTAAAAAAAATCACAAACTAGAGGAGGTAACAGGGAAACAGAGGCACAGTAAACAATAGAAGGCTTAGTGTTCAGAGCCTTAAAATAAACTATAGTTTATTTTGAATGTTCATTTTGAAGCAGAATTTTTGTGACTTACTCCCCATGCTCCATGTCCATACTAATGTTAACAGATGTCCCACCTTCCAAAGCAGAAAGGCAAGCTTGGCAGCTCTTCTCAGTTCACAAATTTAATTATGGCTGCAAATGTGATAACGGAGCAACCTTTCCAAGTTTTAATTGGATCTGCGTTTGGCACAAGCAACCTTCGTTTTCTACCATATGGGTAATGGTGGTGCAAGGTGCTGTCTTGTGCCCTTGCTGCGAGTTAGTCAACTCCTGATTATCTGCAGAAGAAACAGGAACGTAGTGGATCAGTTATGGCTCTTTGATAACCTCAGTCCACTATCCCTGTACCTACTATGTAGCTGGACTTCCTTTCCACATTGTAACTTGCTTTAGTCTTGGGAACTTGAAACTTATTTTATTTTTTTAAAAGATTTTATTTATTTGAGAGAGAGAAAGAGAGAATGAGAAAGAGCCAAGAGAGAGGGAGGACATGCAGAGGGGAGGGGTAGAGTGAGAAGCCAACTCTCCACTGAGCAGGGAACCTTCTGCGGGTTTCAATCCCAGGAAACTGGGATCATGAACTGAGCTGAAGGCAGACCATTAAATGACTGAACCACCTCGGTGCCTCTCTAAACTTACTTTATTTTTTTTTTAAAGATTTTATTTATTTGACAGAGATCACAAGTAGGCAGAGAGGCAGGCAGAGAGGAGGAAGCAGGCTCCCTGCTGAGCAGAGAGCCCAATGTGGGGCTCCATCCCAGGACCCTGAGATCATGACCTGAGCCAAAGGCAGAGGTTTAACCCACTGAGCCACCCAGATGCTCCTCTAAACTTAATATTTACTTGGCAGAGCAAGTAAATATTAATATTTACTTGGCAGAGCAAGTAAACTTAATATTTACTTGGCAGAGCACCAACTGTTATTCTGATGCCAACTTATTCATCACTCCTTGCCATTAGATAATCCATTCCAAAAGTAATGACACAATCTTAGACATGTATTACATTTTATGAATTGCAGAATACAGGACAACTTGTATGATCCAGACTCTGGTCTTGTGGCTAGGAAAGGTAAGCATTGCAGGCAAAGAAGTGGAGTTTTGGGAAGGCTGAATGACTTTTTTAGGGTCATCTTATACAAATAAGGAGGGTAATGTCAGGCATATGTCTCTAAGGTCAGGGCCCTTCTGTATGACACTTTCCACAAAAAGGGGGATTATTTAGATCTATTTTGAATTATGTATACTATAGCTTCTCTTTATTAGTACAGGTAATGGAGAGCTTGAGCTTGAATAAGGGGAAAAAGTTGTGATACATAGGTAAAGGTACAGGGAATATCTCACATATAAAAATGTATGTGATATCAGTTAAAGATACAGGGAAAAATCTCAATACCATGTCCATTAGCTTTGTAAATATTTTTCGATGTCTCCCTTCTTAGAACGGTTACTCTCTTGTGGTAGGCTTTTCACAGTTCATGGAGTAGAGAAGATACACGTGGGATTTAAATGGTCAACAAATAAGATCTGGTAGTATGATCAGTGCCCAAGGGTATAAAGGTAGCTATCATGGACATGAAAAGTGCCAATCCAACGGCATCTATATTGGGTACCTACTAGGTACTCACCAGGCACTGGGGTAGGCTTTGGGGAAAAAAGATGACTACAGTATATTGTCTTTCAGGCATTTATTGGCTACAGGGAAAGAAGAATATAAATAATTATGATACCTAATAAATATAAAACTAAAGATAAGTTTGAGGTGTTGTGGGAACCCAGGAAGGACAAACTAATTCCATATGGTGGTGAATTTCAAGCCTTTCTGGCTTAATTTGGGCACATAGGGGAGAGCTGAGGCCTTTTGTAATTATGAAATTAAAGAGAATCTCTTGAGTCAAATGAAGATATAATTCCAAATTAAAGCTGAGTGTCTAGAAATACTTAACCTTGCAAGACCAAAGCTAACTCTTTTTAATCAACGGTATGGAACCATATTTGGAAGGAGTCTTTTCACTCACAGTGTGTATAGTCAGCGTAAAAGAATGGTGCTGAATAGAGCAGAGAAACAGCTTTTCATAGCAAAGCAGCACCGATCATTGGGGGATACAAATCCAAATAACTGGTTGGCCTTCTATTTGAAAATCTGCTTTGGTCATAGTAACTGTCCTGGATGATTGCAAGGCATGTTGACATAGCAGTATTCTGGGCATCAGAGGGTTCCAGGGAGAGTACTGAACAATGTGGTCTGGACTGGGCTTTGAGGTGGTGGAAGGGATAAAGCCACTTTGTGAAATGCCATGCTGTCTAGGTGCAGGGCAAGGAGGTGGCTTCTTCAATTTGTCAAAAACTCATTTTCAGGCTGTTAGGCCTCCTAGTATCAGAATGGTTTTTGGAACCCGCCTTCTCTTTCTTGTGCCAAAATAGGAGTATTTACCCAGATGCAAAAGATGAAGAATAATGACATTAAAAAAGATTGCAGTGCTTAAAAAATATGGATTTAATTAAGCATTCCTACCATTTGGGGATGGAGGGATTCAGATTTGGAGAAGCACATGTAAGATGTAACTCCTGTCTTTTCACTAACTACCTCAGCCACCTTGGTCCTAGTGTGGTTTACTCCTTGGCGTTCCTCTTGGCCAAGTGGGTAGGTAACATAGAAATGATCCTCCGTCTTTGTTTTTTTACTAAATATTACTTGGTAAAGACACACTTCCTCTGGTACAAAAAGGGAGTGTGTGATAGGTGTGGGTATGTGTTTGTGTGCTCCAGAATGTGGCAGAAATACTGAACATTGCAGTGATTTAGTTTAGAGTAAAATGAAGGTCAACAGTTCTTTCTTTCTTTTTTTTTTTCCTATTGCTTTCTTCCCCATAAATAGCTATTATGGTGGCCACAGTATGAAGTGATTTGGCAGTATGAGATTCTGAAAAGGGAATGGGTCCTTGGATGGAGAAGTCAATTTGAGTCCTACTCTTGCTAGTTACTAGGTAGTGAAAATGGCCGACTTCTGCTACGGTTGTTTTCTCCCCCAGTAAATTCAGATTGTTCCCATTTTACAGATTTATAGTCCCTTTTAAAGCTTCCCCTAGTTCTGAGAGTCCCCAGGGTGTGAGGACTTGCACACATGCACTCTGAAACAAGTTTGCTCATGTTCTCTGCTTTCTAGTTGAGGTTCTGACTGGCTCTGCAGCTGCCTCACCTTGACTCTCAGTACAGTGTGGCCTCAGGTGATTAGATGCCTTCTGTGCTGGGAGAGAACTCAAAGTGCACTGGGTGTGTGGCAGCAGAACATGGGTTTGGTGGTGGGCTTGGTGTGATGAAAAATGGCAGTTACTCCAATTCTGTCTCACTTCGTAACATCTGAAGAAGCACGTTTTGTTCCCAGAATATCACCTGTCCTGTATCAGATATTCTGGCTTCTGGATGCAGTTTCTCTCCATAGGATTTTAAAACCAATCCCTTTGGCCAGCAGGGAGACAGATGCCAAGCAGTTCCCTCCATATCTAATTCCCTCCTCTGTGATTGACTCAGGCCTCCCTGTACTAAATTCTTCCCCGGCTACAACCCTGTACCATAAAAACATATGAATAGCTACCCAGCACTGTCACCAGCCTGCCTGTTCTGCAAACAGCTCAGCTCTGAATCTCACTTTTGAAACTACAGCTCAAAGAAACAGCGAAGAAAGCAGTCTGCTCTCTTGGTAACTGGAAGGCTTCGTGAGTTAGGATGCTGCAGTGTAATTCAGAAAGTAGTAATTCTGATGCTTATCTGATCCATTCCAGGGGCAGATGAATGCAGTGTACTTGATCAGTACAAACTGAGTTTTGATCAGTATATACTGGATTCTATATAAGTACATATATATAAATGTACATATATAAGGCACCATATACTTATAAGTATATAAGTATATAAGTATATACTGGATTCTAATTCAGTAAATAATAATTCTTAGAAGTATATGGTGCCTTTTAAAATACCTCCAGACTCATCTCACTTTTAAAAACTCAAAAACATATATTTATTTAAAATATGCCTCGATTGCCAAGACAGTATGATACTGGCACAAATACAAACACATAGATCAATGGAACAGAATAGAGAGCCCAGATATAGACCCTCCTCTCTATGGTCAACTAATCTTTGACAAAACAGGAAAAAAAAATCCAATGGAAAAAAGTCTCTTCAATAAATGGTGCTGGGAAAATTGGACAGCCATACACAGAAGAATGAAACTCGGCCATTTGCTTACACATTATACAAAGATAAACTTTAAATGGATGAAAGACCTCAATGTGAGACCAAAATCCAGAGTTCTGGAGGGGAACATAGGCAGTACCCCCTTCAACATTGGCCACAGCAACTTCTTTTAAGACACATCTCCAAAAGGAAGGGAAACAAAAGCAAAAATGAACTTTTGGGACTTCAATAAGATAAAAAGTGTTTGCACAGCAAAGGAAACAGTCAAAACAAAGAGTCAATCCATGGAATGGGAGAAGATATTCGTAAATGACACTACAAATAAAGGGCTGATATCCAAGATCTATAAAGAACTTCTCAAGCTCAACACCCAAAAAACAAATAAAAAAATAGGCAGAAGACATGAACAGATACTTCTCCAAAGAAGACATACAAATGGCTAACAGACACATGAAAAAATTTTCAACATCATTAGCCATCAGGGAAATTCAAATCAAAACCACATCGAGGGCGCCTGGGTGGCTCAGATGGTTAAGTGTCTGCCTTTTGCTTGTGTCATGGTCCTGGGGTCCTGGGATTGAGTCCTGCATTGGGCTCCCTGCTCCTTGGGGAGCCTGCTTCTGCCTCTGCCTCTCTCTCTCTGTCTCTCTCTGTCCCTCATGAATAAATAAATAAAAATGAAAAAAAAAAAAACCCCACATTGAGATACCACCTTACACAGTTAGAATGGCAAATTTTGACAAGGCAAGAAACAACAAATGTTGGAGAGGTTGTGGAGAAAGGGGAACTGTCTTGTACTGTTGGTGGGAATGCAAGTTGGTACAGCCACTTTGAAAACAGTGTGGAGATTCCTCAAAAAGTTAACAATAGAGCTACTCTGTGACTCAGCAATTGCGCTACTGGATGTTTACCCCAAAGATACAGATGTAGGGAAAAGAAGGGCCACATGCACCCCAGTGTTCCTAGCAGCAGTGTCCACAATAGCCAAACTGTGGAAGGAGCCAAGATTCCTTTCAACAGTTGCGTGGATAAGGAGGATGTGGTTCACATATGTAATAGAATATTACTCAGCCATCAGAAAGGATGAATACCCAAATTTTGCATCAACATGGATGGAACTGGAGGAGATTATGTCAAGTGAGAGAAATCAAGTAGAGAAGTCAATTATCATATGGTTTCACTTATATGTGGAACCTAAGGAATAGCATGGAGGACATTAAGAGAAGGAAGGGGAAAAAAAAAGAAGGAAGGGAAAAATAAAGGAAGGGGGATTGGGGGCAGATGAACCATGAGAGACTATGGACTCCAGGAAACAAGGTTTTAGAGGAGAGGGATGTGGGGGGATGGGTTAGCCTGGTGATGGGTATTAAGGAGGACATGTATTGCATGGAGCAATGGGAGTTATACGCAAGCAAAGAATCATGGAAGACTACATCATCAAAAACTAATGATGTACTACTGTTTGGTGACTAACATAATTTAAAAAAAGGAAACAATGACAAACATCTCATTAATTTTTATATTGATTGCATGTTAACATGTTAATACTCTGTACATATTGGTTGAATAACCTATTATTAAAATAATTGCACCTCTTTTTACTTTTTAAAATGTGCCTATTAGAAACTTTTCAATTACATATGTGGCTCATGTACTATTTCTCAGTGATGACTTGGAGTAGAATCCAACCAATGTCCATGCTAAAAAAAATTAAATAAAATATGCCTTGATTTAGGCATATCACCCACCATATCTTCATTATATTTTAGAAGGAACAGTAATAATAACTACTAATGAGGACAATAGATAACATTGATTAGGTATTTGCTGAGATCAGGTACAATTCTAAACATTTTACATATGTTAACACATTGAATCCTCTTTTTTTTTTTTTTTTTTCAAGATTTTATTTATTTGGCAGAGATCACAACTAGGCAGAGAGGCATGCAGAGAGATGGGGAGAAGAAGGCTCCCCGCCGAGCAGAGACTCCCGATGTGGGGCCAGATCCCAGGACCCCGGGATCATGACCTGAGCTGAAGGCAGAGGCTTTAACCTGCTGAGCCACCCAGGCGCCCCACGTTGAATCCTCTTTATAACCCTATGAAGCAGATACTGTTATTAAAATTTTACAGACGAGGAAACAGAGGGTAGGAGAATGAAGTAGTTTGCCAAAGCCACACAGCCAGTAAGTGCTGGAGCTGGGATTTTTTTTTTTTAACCTGTGCAGTTTATTAAGTTCATTTCTTTTATATACTATTTTATCCTTTTATATTTTTTATAACACTTATTACTTGTATAATAGGTATTTTTAGTATCTTTCTTCCCCCGTTGGATGATGCTTTCTCATGTCAGGGGCTATGACTTAATGTAACTCAGTGTTGTACCTGACCTACAGTCAGAACTAGTATCCGCTGCCTGTAGAACAGGCTCACCAGGAATCTCAGAAATATTTATCTGCTGCTTTGTGTATGGTGAAAGTGACTGTCAGAAGTAGCAAAGAACATATGGGCTAGACGTGCATACTGTTGCCAACCAATTTGAGAAGAAGAGCCCTCCCCAGATGAAGAGCTCTGTGACCACTGGAAAGATGGCACTGATACAAGACCAAGAGCTGGTATAACTTGTGGGTAGTAAAGTCTCAAGTGAGTGAGAAATAAGGGCTGTGACTCCAAGGAGGGAGAGGTGGCAGTCCTGGAACTACTGAATTTCTGAAAAACATAGTGATGTAGTGTTCGGTCAAGGACTAAAACTGGAATCTTTATCATCTACCAGGGTAACAGGGAACTAGCTGTTAGATGAAACAGATCAATGTGAGTCAGTTAGACACGTGTGGATCAAGAAAACCTACAAGAGAATTAGAGGTTAAAAAAGGAAAAAAACTGAAGTTACAGATTTCCAAATGTTTGAATGATTGAATAGCAAACTCACCTGATTTATAAAGATCCTGGGTCTATAGCGTGTTAGTTCACTCAATTACTCATTTGCTTACTCACTACGTTTATAATTAGTGCTTACTATGTACTAAGCTCTGTGTTAGTCATGAAAGTCTCTGGTTTTGAAAGAGGAAAGGAGAAAGCCCTAACTTTTAGAATAACTTTTCTGGCTAAGCAACCATTTCTTGTCAGCAACTTGGCATTGTGGGAGGTGTTTAAGAAACCACTGACAATTTTGGACTTGAATACTTTGTTAGGTGGAGTTAGGCACTTGACTAGTTCCAGCAACTCAACTAGCATATTTTGAATATCCTCTATATTTAAGCATTGTGGGTATAAAGTGATAAAAAGTTTCCGCACTTAAGTAGATGACAGTGTATTTAATTAGGATTTATAGCACGTCTCTAAACCAGAAGCTGTGAGAATAGATAGATGGGTTGGATCTTTTCATGTAATAAAATACGGAGAATTTCTTAAGTTCATTAATGCCTTGGCTGAGTGTCTGGGATCTAGTGCTCACAACTATCCACGGTCTGCTCTTCCTCTTGGGTACCAACATGATTATCCTTTCCAGATCCTTTTGTAGTTGTGTATGACAATGTGATTGAGTTCTTTATGGAGGAATGTGAGCAGAAATGTGTATTTGCCCATGAAATTCTCATATATGTTGTCCTGTCTCTATTTCTCCATCTGCTGGTAGAAAAGAGAGGTCTCCACGAACCCAGAGTTGGGTGAAGCTGTGAGATAAAAGAAACTGGGATGAAAAAAATCACCTACTGACCCATGATGGAGTGTGAGGTGAGTGAGGAATTGTGAT
Source organism: Enhydra lutris kenyoni (assembly GCF_002288905.1). Classification (NCBI taxonomy): domain Eukaryota; kingdom Metazoa; phylum Chordata; class Mammalia; order Carnivora; family Mustelidae; genus Enhydra; species Enhydra lutris. The sequence goes on from NW_019154110.1 coordinate 17,720,377, forward strand.
AAGCCATTGTGATTTGGGGCATGTTGCTTGCAGCTATATTAGCTTCCCCCAAGAATTCAGCATCAGTGCTTGATGTATACAGGGCCAAATCCTAAAAGCCAGGACCGTATATCTAGGCATAAGGAAGGACATGAATAAAATAAAATTCATTTATATTTACCAAGTACTTTTGTACACATTAGTTCATTTTGTCATTGGGTTTTATGATAACTGTAAGGAGACAGGGTAAGTAGTGTTGTGTCCATTTGGCTGATAGAGAAACTAAATTGCTTTAGTCCCATCTTTCCAAGCAGTCTAACTATTAAAACAAGCTTTAGTTCAGTTATAAAGGAGCTGTTGCTTAGGACTATCTGAGGACTAGGGTTTTCCCTAACACATACTTTGAAATTATTTGCTCAAAAGTCTTTTTTACTGTCCCCTCCCCCATGTTCTCTGCTTTAATCAGATACTTGAGTATAGAATGAAGAGGGAAGAACATACGAGAGGTGGGATCATCCCTTTAAGGAGGCATAGTCCTTTCTTGGCTATGATCCCTTTGACTGTTCTGGGACTGCTGTGAACCCTGAGAGGTACATGGTAGTCTCCATAACAGGGCAGAACCAAGCTTTACCCCTGCCTGGATTACTATGATTATTTGAGGGTGTCCAGATTCTTCAAATAAAATTTCTGAAGACATAACTTTTATTTTTCTTCCTTATAGCACAGGCAATTCTACCTTCTTTTGGGCTTCAAATTTTTGTATAGCCTTTAGTGTACCTTTTTCTTCTTACAGGGCTTCATTGATATGATTTTTGCCTTTTGTACTTAGGAAAGGAGAATTTTCTCATGCAACATTTTATATAGCCTATAGGGACTCTGTATTAACAGTCTCTCACCTCGGCTCCCCTCCTCCCACCCAGTGAATTTTTCTAATTCATTACAGCTTCATTAATTGATGTAACTAGCATCCATGTCTAGTATTTTCCTATGTATGGAACGTATAAGGATGAATAGGGTATCATTCCAAGCCTTAAGTGAACAATCTTTATAGGAATATCCATATATATATATTTTAAACCAACAGTGTTAATACTCATTTGGGTTGACTTTATAAATGAACACCTTTAATGGACACTTTATAGTACTACACCATTGCTGTGAAGACTAGGATGAGTGAAGACTAGAGCACAGGAGACTTATTGGAAAAGGAGCTCTGAGGACAAAAATGCAGATTCTACTCAGGCTTGCCTGGGACTACAAGGCCAATTAAGCCTAATGTTTGGGTCAGGTACTGTGTTAGTCAGGCCTCTTGTGGTAGTAAGTTACAGAAAATTCAATTCAAATTGGTTTGAACCAAAGAGAATTTAATGGCTCTTGTGCCTGAAAAATCTAGGCTATAAGTCTGTATATTAGTAGGATTAGAAACAAATTTTTCTAATTTCAGCGGTGAGAAATGGAACAGATTCTTTTTCTCCTAGGTAAGTGGAGAATAGAAATAGAATCACTTAATACAGATAAAATATAAGCAAGCTTTAAAGCAACCACTTGTCTTTTGTAGAAACAGGGAACAAAATAAAGCGTTCTGGCAAGAAGGCAATTAAGAGTCAATAGATTCTCACCAATATGGCCAAGTAAATGGTGAAGAAGTCCTGACAGTCTGTGATCTTCATTCCTCAAAAAAGTTGGGTCATCTTTTTGTCCTGACAAGATGAAAAAATGCACATCTAGTGAATGACTCCCAGCAGGTGTAATAGCAGAAAGACAGGCTGGTATAAGTCCTCTTACTTTAGGTTGCCCAAGAGAGAGGGACCTTCTTTTCTATGGAATCACCTGTGTATGAGTTAGGTTGCTCAAACACATCAAGCTTTGCCAAGACATTTAGGTAAGGGGGCTGAATGCAAAACCAAACCAAACCAAACCAAAACCCCCAAAACAAAAACCCCACAAAAACCAAAATAAAACAAAAACTCCAAATCCTATATGTAATTAAAAACCACCTAAATATTATCATCTCAGTTATAGCAGTTGCACAAACATCCAAATTGCTATGGTATTGTCAAGATTTTTCAGCCAGCATTTTATCTGGGGCCAAAAGCTTTTAGTAACTCATAGATTTATCTAGGAGATCAAAGGAAGAAACTCTTTCTATAAAGAATTTGGAGGACCCTAGGAACTGGTACCAAGATCATACTTCAGGCCTGATTGGATCCACATTCTCAAGCAAAGTGTCATTCCCCTTATTTCTCAGTTATGTTTATCTCATTGGTGACTCCTTCCTAGACAGTTTCTCTAGGTAAGGTGTCAAGACTGCCACTAGGAGCTCCAGTGTTACGATCCATCTCCTTACTAACCAGTAGACAGACATTCTTTCTTCCCCCAGATTCAATGCTCCTAGGGTTGAATTATGCAGTCAACTTAGGTCATGAGCCTGTCCTGAACTAATCTCTTCGAGTGAGTCTCTAAAATTTGATGATTCAGTTGGTCAGCCTGGATCACATGCCACCCAAGCCACATGGGCTGGGATAACCAAGAATTTTTAATCAGCTGCTGTGGCATTACATCATAGGCGTCCCAGCTCAGGATCAGAGGGGGGCGACTCTAATTCTGCACTTCAGAAATTTTTACTTGTAGCGTTCTTCTTCCTAATACTTATTTCTTTTTGATTCAGATTCTTCTGATTGGAAGAATCAAAAGGATCTTATGGCTGCTAAGGCTGCATACACACACACACACACACACACACACACACACACAATCCATAGACAATTATTAGAAGTGTACTTGGGTATCTCTCAGGATAAAGGAAGTAGGCATATTTACAGAGGAGTAAGGTTAAAAACAGTCCCATTTAGGAGTTTATGGTCTTTTCTGTGCTATCAATGTTAACTCCACTTCATAGACTTTAAACCTTCATGTTTCAATGAAAAATTTCCCAGTCGTTTGAAGAGTGCATTAGATTAGTCTATCATCCTTCAAATGTAAATCTCTAGATCATTCAGCTATTGTTGGGAGACGGAATCATGTGATGCAACATGAAGAAAATACTATCACTTTTGTTTTTTAAGTTGAGGAAATTATTTTCATGGAAGTGAATTTTTCCAATATTTTATGGCTAATAATACTCGAACCAGCATTTTAATCGAGTTCTAATTACATATTTTTTTAAAAAAATTCTGTATATCGTACCATGCCTGTTAGCCTCACTGGATTCTAAGCTGATTTTGCTTTTACATCTATGTGCCTTCATTTGTGTTTTGCTAATTCTTTAGTTTTAATCAAGTCGTATTTAAAAATTCCAGTCTGTCCCAACAAAAGCAGTGTCTCTGGGGGAATGCATATATATAGTTGACAGCAGGATTGAAGTTGGGATGTGCTCATCAAAGAGCCCATACCCCCTTAGACAATTGTTTTCCTTTTCTCGGTAATTCTTCCTGAATTCTTCTCATTTGTAGGATTTCAAGTTTAGGTTATTTGAAAAATATTTCTCTTACTACCGCCCCAACCCACGAACATCCATGATTTGAAAATTCCAAACTCTAATGGTTTCTTCTCACAATATGTGGAAAGGAGAGTTGGAAGAACATTTCACAGTTAAGTATAAAATGTGGCAAAATAGATAAAAAAATAGGTGATGGCACAATTCTGTTAGTGCTAGGGCTCTTTCCTTTGCCATTCTGGACACCAGATGTTTGACTACAAATTGCTTTTAACCCAGGTAATTTTTTAAAATACTCTTTGGACGTTGTAGAAATATATGTGCAGGCAGCAAAACTCACTCTAGGAGCATAACCATTTCTATATAAATCAAATTAAATTCTACACAGCGTTGTTTTATGTGTTTTCTTATAAGGTGAGCCTAAGGTTAAGTTCTAATCCTCTTCACTAAGGAAAAGTTAATGGGGCTTATGATGTTCCTATTTGGCTTTCTTTATGGTTAGGGAGGGGTTACTTCTGATCTTAGGCAGATCTTACCTCACACAACTTATGCTGGGCTAGATACCTCTTACTGTTGGAGAATATTAAAGTATACAAGATGCATAATCTCACAGCCGAGAGTTGTTTGTTCAGCTTTCCCTGTAGAAGCATGGAGTCTTCTTCTCTTTCTCCCCATTTTGGGAACTTCCTGTTGCCATTAGCTTTAACATGCCATTCCCTTCTGCAATGCTTCGGTTTTCTGCTTGGTCTCTGATCTGTAGGATTGAGTTAAACCATTTCTAAGTGGGGATAGCTTGAGATAAGCTCCCCTTCTACAGAGATAGTTAGATTCTGGCATAGCATCATCCAGTACTCTATTCTCTAACCTTTTGGTTCCCTTACTTTGCCTCCATCTGCATCCTCCTCCTCCTCCCTGGCTGTATGGCAAAATAGAATGTTGTTACTCCAGGCATTTCAGGCTAACATCAGTTTAGGCTAGGAAGCATACATGAATGTGATCTGTAGATGGTGATATGGAAGGCAAAAGAACTTGCCGGAAAATGGTGAGGATAATACAGTGCTCAGTAGCTCTGATGTCTGACCCTATCCAAGGCAGTCTGGCTCAAGGGAGAGTAGGGCTCTGTTCATGAGATGATTTTCCCAGTACCGAAAAAGAAAGTTGTTGGGCCAACAATAGATTAGTACTTACAGTCAAAAAGCATTTCTACGTGCATTATCTCCTTTAATTCTCTGAGGTGCATGTTGTTACGATCTCCCTTTTCAGATGAAGCTCAAATTTAAATTTCAGAGTTGTCTGAATCAAGATCTAGCTCTGAATCCCATCTCTTCCCCTGATGCCCTGTTGCCATACCAGGAAAGGGTATAGTTTTTGTGCCTGTGCTGCCCTTTGTGTGAGTATCATGGGGTTACAGGTCTGTTAAATGATTCCTTTAAAGAGGGACCAGACAATAAGGGGATCTGTGTATAGGGCAAATACAAGGACACTTGTGAAGATGAAGCATCAAGAATAATTTGTACATGGGGCGCCTGGATGGCTCAGTGGGTTAAGCCTCTGCCTTCAGCTCAGGTCATGATCTCAGGGTCCTGGGATCGAGCCCTGCATCGGGCTCTCTGCTCAGTGGGGGGCCTGCTTCTCTCCCTCTTTCTGCCTCCCTCTCTGCCTACTTGTGATTTCTCTCTGTCCAATTAAAAAAAAAATAATCTGTACATGAAGATCAGATGACCAGTAGTGGGGCGAAGAGGGTTATTTTTTCTGTTATCTAGGAATCCACCCAACTTGTGCCTTCTCCAACAAATAGGGGAAAACAAACTACATTCCTTTGTGTGAAAATACTCTGTTGATTTGCAATTTTGAAAGCCTATTAAACATAAATATTATATCTACAGGAAAAAAGTCTTGAAGTTCTTTAGAATAAATTAGAGGTTATGAATAGCAAAGGCAAAACAAAAAAGTTGGAGGAGTTTCTGTGCTAAGAGGAACTATTATCGCGGTTGGAGAAGTTCCTTTATAGCATTGAAAAGAAGACCAATATGTGCAAGGGGCCATATTTTAGGTGATGAAGGGCAAGACTTGCTAAAGCTGCTTCTCCCTTTAAGGTTTTTGATTCTATGAAGATGAAACAAATTCTCTTCATTTTAAGAGAAGCCTAAAATATGAAAAGCAGCCGGGGCTCCTTTTCTTTGCCTGACAGTGTTGCTGACACACAGCTGGAGACTGATTTATCATCATATCTAAGGAAAGCTCTTAACAAACAACAACACATATGGACATTAGGCACTTCCTTTCCCCTGCATAAAACAAAGTGATAAATGTTGTATGAATTTTAAAGACATAATTCCTCCAATAAAAACTCTAAAGCATGTGCTAGTGATACCCCCATTTCAAATTTACAAGGTGATTCATGGGAGAGGGTTGAGAAGAGTTAGTGAAGTCTGTTAGTCTCTTAATTTCAATGCCGTTCCCATGCCTCATGTTTATAAAATGAATTATGATTTTTGTTTTTTAGTTTAAATAATTATTGTATTTTTTTTTACATTTAAAAATTTTTTAAAATTTCTTTTCACTGTTCCAGAACTCATTGTTTATGTACCACACCAGTGTTCCATGCAATATGTGCCCTCCATAATACCCACAACCAGGCTCACCCAACCTCCCACCCCCCGCCCCTCCAAAACCCTCAGATTGATTTTCAGAGTCCACAGTCTCTCATGGTTCATCTCCCCCTCCAATTTTCCCCAACTCCCTTCTCCTCTCCATCTCCCCCATGTCTCCGTGTTACTCCTTAGGAATTGTGATACTGTCCAGAGCAATCTATACTTTTAATGCCATTCCAATCAAAATTCCACCTGTATTTTTCAAAGAGCTGGAGTAAATAATCCAAAAATTTGTATGGAATCAGAAGAGACCCCGAATCACTAAGGAAATGTTGAAAAACAAAAATAAAACTGGGGGCATCACGTTACCGGATTTCAAGCTTTACTACAAAGCTGTGATCATCAAGACAGCATGGTATTGGCATAAAAACAGACACATAGACCAGTGGAACATAGTAGAGAGCCCAGATACGGACCCTCAAATCTATGGTCAAATAATCTTCGACAAAACAGGAAAAAATATACAGTGGAAAAAAGACAGTCTTTTCATTAAATGGTGCTGGGAAAACTGGACAGCTATATGTGGAAGAATGAAACTCGACCATTCTCTTACACCGTACACAAAGATAAACTCAAAAGATAAAAGACCTCAACGTGAGACAGGAATCCATCAGAATTCTAGAGGAGAACATAGGCAGTAACCTCTTCGATATCAGCCACAGCAACTTCTTTCAAGATATGTCTCCAAAGGCAAAGGAAACAAAAGCGAAAATGAACTTTTGGGACTTCATCAAGATCAAAATCTTCTGCACAGCAAAGGAAACAGTCAACAAAACAAAGAGGCAACCCACGGAATGGGAGAAGATATTTGCAAATGACAGTACAGACAAAAGGTTGATATCCAGGATCTATAAAGAACTCCTCAAACTCAACGCACACAAAACAGACAATCATATTTTTTTCCTTTAGGAGACTAAGGTGGGTTGGATTTATCACTAGCTTATCTCTCTGGAATTGTATGGATATCCAGGTTTTACTGTTGACAAATTAGGATGCTTTATAGCAGACCACATCAGAAGTAGATCCTTAATCCATAAATCCTTCAGTATTTCAGGAGAAAAACTAGAAGGTCAAGTTAAGAGAAAGTCAAGGAATATTTCTAAGTTTTATTTGGCATCTGTCAGCAAGGCATCTACGGAAACCCAATTACCTCCATTGAAAACCCATATATTCTTTTTCTTTGGACATTTCAGTTTAAAATTTGATGCCCTTAGGAATTTTTTTTTTTTTTGGTTGATAAACTGTATTAAACCATTGAAATGTTGGCGATGTTTGAATAAGCAGTTAAGCTAATATAAACAAAACACTCAGGGACTAAGAAATATAGTTCCCACATTTGAATAGTGAGACTGAAAAGCATTTTGTCACGTTCCCGTCTTGAAACCAGCCACCCTTTTAGACCAAACACACACTGAATGGCTGGTTCCTATTCTTTGATCTTGGGTGCACACTTGGCCCAGCCGGCCCTCGGTGTTGATGCCCTTAGGATTCTAAGTAGCCAGCCTGGCATCAAGGTCTAGGCCAGAGGCTAACTTCAGCCCACTGCCTACTTTTATAAATAAAGTTTTATTGGAACACAGCCAAGCCCATTTGCTTATAGGTTGTCTAAGGTGCTTTCACACCGTAATGGCACAGTTGCGTAGACATGACAGTTTGAGCCTGAAAACCCCCAAATATTTACTGTCTGGTCCTGTACATAAGTAGTTTGCTGATGCCTGATCTAGCTCCATTCAGGTTAGTGTTCTAGAGCTGCAAGAGATTTTTTTTCACTCCTGATTTTTTCATTTATAGAAAATTTTGTTTTTTTTCTTTTTTCAATTAAATAGCTATTTGAAAGTTCATCAGATTTGGCTATAGCCCAGATTCCATTCTTTATATTTAAAAGGCCAGTAACCCTGACAAGCATTTCTCAGTCTATGGTTTCTTTATCACTTTAAAATACTTTAAATAGAAAGGTTAAAAAGCCATTTCATGGCTGCTTGTCTGGCTTTATATGTCTTCCCAATACCTGACAACACCCCAGAAAGTTCCAAGTGATTTTTTTTTTCAGCGACTTTAATCACTGAACTTCTGCTCCTCACCCCCCATTCCCCTGCCTCAACTCTAAACCACATTTCTAGTGTTCATGATGTGTGGTCCTGATGGAAATAGGCAGAAGACACACAAGCCTAAAGGGTCCTTTAGGTTAAGTAGTTCTGATTCCCGCAGGACTTTTCCTTATTGCAGGAAATACCACTCTTTTTAGTGGGTTTGGGTTGAAATCCTGAAACTATAATGTTGCTTTCAAATAGCTTGCTCATAAATCCTTTTAAGCATGCAGCCCTTAGCACAAGTCCCTACTAAATTAAATATCAAGCAGAGCTAGGAAAGGACTGGTTGGTACATTTGATTATTTTATAAGGTTGGGAAAGAGAGAGTGGCACAGGAGTTTGAAACTATAATTGCTGCTTCTCCCTTGTTCCTCCTCTAGACTCTCGAAGAGTTGTAAAAAGGTCCAAGCTCATACTCTCTTGGTTATGCATGTTCATTCTTCCGTTCTGATACCAAGTGCCAACTGTAGTTACCCAGAAATCATGGGGGAATTCAGTGTCATTTTCCTTTGTGTTGCTAAGATCTTTTTTTTGGAAACAAGAATATTCATCTTTGGGACATTTGGCCATATCGTCTGAGGCAGTAAAACAATTCATCCGTCACTCAGCAACTTGTAAACCTTTGTTTCATTTCCCTCAAGTCCCAATAATCCTGCAAACCAGAGGTTAAATTCTCCAAATTTCCCCTTCCCCTAATATTGAAGGGGAAAATAAAAATCACCAAAAGAGAACTAGAAGCAGAAGTATATCCCATTATTCAAGCCATATAGGTTATTTGGACAATGTGAAATAATTGAGTTCTAATCCTTGGTCTGCCTTTATCTAGTTGTATGACCTAAGGGAATAATTTCATATCACTGAGTTTGTTAATTGTAAAAAAGGAGAAGGATTAGACTTATTTTTTTTTCAAACATTTTATTTATTTGACAGACAGAATACAAGTAGGCAGAGAGGCAGGCAGAGAGAGAGGAAGGGAAGCAGGCTCCCTGCTGAGCAGAGAGCCCGACGCGGGGCTCGATCCCAGGACCCTGGGATCATGACCCGAGCTGAAGGCAGAGGCTTTAACCCACTGAGCCACCCAGGCGCCCTAGACTTATTTTTTTTTAAAAAATCCTTTTGTCATACACATTCAATTGCATTCAGACTAGAGGTCTGTCTCTGGAACAGGCTTTTAGAGAAAAACAGTCTTGGAAAATTTACTGTCCTATGTCATCCTCCTTCTGGCCCTAAATAAACCTGTTTAGAACTTGAATCAGGAAAGTACAAATCCTTGAATACCCTTGATAAGATAAATGGTCCTTCTGTTTGGAATTTGTGCTTCTTGACCAAATGTGCATCTTTGGCAGGTGCCCAAATATAGAATGTTTCAGGTGGAATGGTGAGAAAAAGAGGGGGCAGCTGCCGTTCCCACCAGTTCAGCTGAAACAACCCTGACCCTCAGAGGAGATGTGTTACAAACAGATGGCCTTCACATACCAAAGGGAACTCTACCATTTTTATATATTACCTCATCTAGAGCCAAGAGAATAGAGAATAAGCTATGCAACTTCCTTTCTAGTCCTTAAATTTTATGATTTTGTAAGTGGTGAGGCTCTGATTTACTTAAGACTACTATTGGAACTTTGATAAGCACACATTTTTATTGCGATGAATCTTGCTTTAACAGCTGCAGGTGGGACATAGTTCCTTAGGGACCTCTATATTAAGAGACATGTAATCCTCCCTTAGTTTTTATAGGAAAAAAAAAATCTTGTCAGTGACACCATAATATTTGACCTTAATAACTGCACCTGGAGTCATTCACCAAGAATACCAGAGGAATTTTGCCAACAAATTTAGCTCTGCACATTAACAATAAATGATTCTGAAATCACGTTCATCTGCACTTTTTAGGAGGTTCTAAAACAGCTCAGTTAGGCTTGATGAATTAGTTCTTTCTCTGAAACATAACTCATTATTAGCACATTTTATGGAAACCGCACTAATCCAGATTGTTAGTAATTTAAGATGCATATTTCAAAAGTGCATGATTTAATTCAGTGGAATGGATAAGATTAAGAGTAAATTTGCTCCCACCTCTTGTCATGAAATACAGTACATGGAGATATTAGAACACATGGGAGGTAGACTTGGTAATATAACATGCTTGGGGGGACGCCTGGGTGGCTCAGTGGGTTAAGCCTCTGCCTTCAGCTCAGGTCATGATCTCAGGGTCCTGGGATCGAGCCCCGCATCGGGCTCTCTGCTCAGCGGGGAGCCTGCTTCCCCCCCCCCTCTGCCTGCCTCTCTGCCTCCTTGTGATCTCTCTCTCTCTCTCTCTGTGTCAAATAAATAAATAAAATCTTAAAAAAAAATATAACATGCTTGGGGATATAAATCAATGCATGTCTTTCTACCCTGACATTCCAGTCAGGGGTCTGGGGTAGACTGTGTAGACTGCTGGCTGGCTATGGAGACCAGTGAATCTTCCGCATTTTTCCTAAGTCTGCAATCATTTAGAATGCATAGTCTTGGGACTGCTCAGAAAAGAAATGTCTATTAGGAAACAGAAAAAGAACAGCCACGTTATCCAAGCCCTAGAAAACACACACACACACACACACACATTCCTTTCTTCTTCCATCTTGAACCCCTGTATATGAGTAAGAGACTTATGGTCAGTCTCTTATAGATCAAGACCTTTAGCCCAACTGTCTTACCTATAAGAAAGTCCTCTATCTTCACTGTAGTGCTGTAGGTCAAGACCCTTAACGTTTAACCTGAGAAACTAATTGCTGTGGCCTGTAACTGATTTCTTGCAGCGAATTTTGCCTCTGGGCTGCTTGCTTTCCACATTTTTACTGAAACAAATTAGATCCAATCACTCCATGCTTAAAAAAATCCTTCTGGGTCTCCCGCAACCCATAACCATCACAATAAAATCCATATTAGAATAGTACTCAGGCCTCTCTCTCAGGATGTGGGCTCTATCTGCACCCCTAGAGGAGTGTTCTGCACTGGTCAGATCCATCTATGTGCAGTTTTCCAAAAATGGTTCCATAGTCTCATCTCTGATATTTTGTACATGCCATTCATTTCTCATTTGAGCTGAAACTAGAAGGATTAAAAATGATCGCTAAAATTTATTAGGCACTTAATTATGAGTCAGGTACAATTCTGATGGTTTTACATTTATTGAGGCATTCAGTAGTTCACAAAAGCATGAAGTAAGTGCTCTTATTCTCCCTTTGTAAAGGGGGAACCTGAAGCATGGAGTAGTTACGTAACTGGCCTGAGGTAACACAGTGGATTAGGAGTCAGATCTGGGATTCCAAGCCCCGTGCTCATCACCACATTACTGTAGTGTCTCTAGGATTCAGGAAGCATTGACTCATCCTTCCGGATTCTATTTACAGAGCATGTCACTGAGAAACTCTTGGGATACCCCAGATCTGAAGAAGGTGCTCGTTGCTTCGTCCTCCTGTTACAACATATTACACACCACTGCTCATGCTAAGTTCCAGAAGAGGCCAGGATCTTGATGGTCTCTCCTGCCTTTTTCCTCCTAGGACTTTAAAAATAATTGTGGTATGGAGAAAACCTCATTGTCTACTATTGTAAATGATTTCCTTTTGTCTTAAAAATTCAAGATGGGTATCTTAGGCTTAGTAGACAGTAAGCATTCAATAAATGTTGGGTGATGAAAGAACAAATGAGTTTATGGGGTCTTTCTTGGTATGCCCATAGGAAATAGGAGTCAATTTGCTTTCATAGAAATGGCAATTCTTCTATTTCTTTACCCTTTTTGTTTTGACACTCCCTTAATTACAAATTCCACTACCCCACACAATTATGAAGTGTACAGAAAACTTACCTTACACAGAAACAAGATACTTCTCTTGGGTAGCTTTTGACTCACAGGGTATATCACACTTCTTCATTTTAGCACAATAATGAAGAAAATTCACAACAAAATTTTACCAGATTAAATATTTGCTGTAGCAATAAAAGTAAATAGAACATCTACTATATGCCAGATTCTGGTGTAAACGTTCTGTATGATTTTATTTAATCATCATAAGGATCTTTTGGGTAAGTATTATTATCTCGATTTTACAGATGAAAAAACAGGTGTGATTCAGTGTCTTAACCCAAAGTCACACACAGTAATTTGCAGAGTGGGAACCCAAACCCAGATCTAGTTCCACAGCCTGTATATTTGATTAAAAGTCTATCTGGGGGGGTGCCTGGGTGGCTCAGTGGGTTAAAGCCTCTCCCTTCGGCTCAGGTCATGATCCCAGGGTCCTGGGATCAAGCCCTGCATCGGGCTCTCTGCTCAGCGGGGAGCCTGCTTCCTCTCTCTCTCTGCCTGCCTCTCTGCCTACTTGTGATCTCTATCTGTCAAATAAAAAAATAAAATCTTTAAAAAAAAAAAGTCTTTCTGGGACTCCTGGGTGGCTCAGTTGGTTAAGCATCCAACTCTTGATTTCAGCTCAGGTCACATACTCAGGGTTGTGAGATTGAAACCTGTGTTGGGCTCTATGCCTAGCTCAGAGTCTCTTTGAGAGTCTCTCTCCCTCTCTTCCCCTGCCCCTCCCCCAACTTGTGCATGCTCACACTCAGATAGATAGATAGATAAAATCTTAAATAAAGCCTGTCCAGTGGCATGGTGTCTTGAAGCCAGGGAGCATGCGTATGAAATTGGTCATTCTTTGGGATTACAAATTTGAGTAAATTCAATAATGAAACAGACTTTTCCACTTCATTGTGCAATGGCAGGTTTTGTATATTGGGTTTACAATGTAGTAGGAAAGCGGCATCATTTACTGATGATAAAGAGAACAATTCTGGTGCTAGGTTGTTAGTTTGAATCTCTGTTCACTTGTTATGTGTTCTTGGGCAAGTAGCTGAATCCCTCTGTACCTAGTTTCTACACCTGAAAAACAGACAGTAATAATAAAACATCTCATAATAATAAAACCTACCTTTTGCAGTGGTTATATTCTGACTCTTGATCTCTGATTTAAGTTAGAGTTTTCCTAAGAGTGTTGCAGTGCTGGATAAGCCAGAATCTGTGTGCTTACCTAGTTTAGTGCTTCAGCTCTCTGCTTTTTTTCTGTATGTCTTATATGCCACTCCTAATTCCATGCTCTGTCGCAGAATGGAGGCATGTGGTCCTGAATCCAAAAATTCCTTTTGCTAATGCACTTCTTTCCCCCCAAAGTGATGAAAGTTTCTTGCTTCAGCTTTAACAGTCATGCGGTTTACGTATGCACCCTGCTATATACATTGCAATCAATTACTTAGGGTTAGCAATTGAAATTCCCAGTAGTAGTGAAGAAGCTAGCCATTTGTAAGTCATTTGTAGTAATCTTTAGTAACCGATAATCAGACACTAATTAGCTCATTTGCTTAGTGTTGTTTTTACTTGGTAAGACATTTGGTGAGTTAATTACAAGAAAAAGAATTGAATGGTAATTAAATGCCAGTTAAAGGGTTTTATATGTAAGCAAAGTACATTGGTTAAATAATAACGTCTAAAACGGAAACCGTGAATGAAATGATTTAAGGTATTGTGGTAAGAGTAGTTCTATCCCTTATACTGATTTCTGTGGTGCCTTTGTGTTGCTTGGGTGTACCCAGGTCTCAGGTTGTCAGAGCTTCTCAACTTCCACTCTCTTGACATCGGGAACCTGATAATTCTATGTTGTGTGGGGCTGTTACTATGCATTGTAAGATGTATAGCAGTATCCTTGTCTTCTGTCAGAAGCCCGTAGTACTCTCCTATTTGTGACAACCAAAATGTCTCCAGTCACTGACAGATGTCCCCTGGGGGTCAGAACTGCCCCAGTTGAGAACCACTGGGTTCTGTTAAATACCTCTTTCTATGTGTTTTTTTTTTTCTTTTCCTAGTAGTTACTGTATCCATTTACCCATTTACCTACAGTTGAGATGTTAAAGCTCATTGTACCATCTGTGGACTCCAGTGACTAAAAAGATTGCTACGAATGAACTGTTAATGTGGCAAGAGCACTGAATTTGGTACCTGAAGACTTAGTCTCATAGTAGGGGTTGCAGTTACTCAGGGTATGATGGTGAGTGGTAATGTAACATCTTCGAATATCTTCTTGTATATAATAAACATAAGACAGTCTGTTTCTACTTTTGGTATAGGATTCTAGGACTTAGAAGGCAAAAATTGCTTTCCCATGTGACTTTTAATCTCTGATCACAAGGCTCATCTAGAACCTTCCCTGACCCACTGGCTGTTTTTTTTTTTTTTTTCTTTTCTTTCATTGAAATATATTTATTGAATGCTTTCTATGTGCCAGGTGCTTTTCTAGGCACTGGGCATACAGCAGTGAACAAAACAAATATATATTATATTAGACTGAGAGATAGCATGGAGACGAGTAAGCAGAGAGCGGGATGGAGAATTCATTTTTCAGTGAGGTACGGCTGGATGTTCCCTCGCGGAAGGAGCCGACTTGAAGGAGGAAGGTTAAATGAGCCAGGCGGGTATCTGAGGGAAGAGTGTCCAGAAAAGAGGGAACAGCCAGTGTAAACATGTTTCCTTTTTCTTCCTCAAAATTTGAAAAGCTTATGAATTTGAATAGGCATTGCTGTTGATCTTGTTGCTTATAAAATTGGACATTTTGTTATAAACATCTCACAGTTTTTCCTTTTAAAAGATCTTTGTATATGTTTCAAGGATTATTTAAAAGTAGGCACAGTTATACCTTGTAAGTACAGTATTGGGATAATTTGAAGAAGTGGGGAATATTTTTGTACATTCCAGCTAAGGATAGTGAGAGAAAACTTTTATTGAGTCAATTAAAAAAGTCAAACATGGCTGTATACTGTCTTCTAGTAACATTAATTAGTTGCTGTTGTCAATTTGAGTCCATTGACAAGACCTCAGTACCACATTAAGTAGTCACATTATGACCTATGCAACTTGAAATCCTCAGGATACCTATGAAAGCACCATTCATTTTAATTAGAGAGCCTAATAAATTAGATAAATATTGGCTTTAGAATCTTAATCACGCAATACAAATCAGTCTTAATTATAATGAATATGGCAGGATTTTCATATTCTTTTCAGGCCACAAAGTTCAAGGGCATATCATCATTCTTTATTTCATGTTTGGAAGGGTGGAAGCTGATATTTTTAAAGCTATATTTATGCCAATTAACACTACTGTTAATTCTCTGATAGACAGACAAAGTCACAGCCATTATGTGTGCTTTACAGAATGCATCTTCCACCAGTCTTCATGTCAATATCTCTTGGCTCATTTAGAATGTCTTATTCTTTAGTAGTTCCTCTGGAAAGGCACAAAGGAACTGTATTCTCCAAATCCTTGCATGCTTGTAATAGTTTATCTGTGATAAAAAAAAAAAAAACTTTATAACGAAAAGTCCATTTGTGTGTGAAATTCTTTTTTTAAAGATTTTATTTATTTATTTGACAGAGAGAGCGAGAGAGCGAGTGCACAAGTAGGCAGAGAAGCAGGCAGAGAAAGAGGGAAACAGGCTCCCTGCTGAACAGAGAGCCTCATGCGCCATTTGTGTGTGAAATTCTTATCTCACATTTTCTTTGGTAACTTAGCATATAACTCCATTGTTATCTGGGATAATGCACTGGTGTAAAAATATGATGCTTTAATTTTATTTCCCTTATAAGTGAATTGGTTGGTTTGCATGAATTGTCCAAAGGATTTTTTTTTCTTTTTCTTTATACTTCAGTAACTTTACTAGAATGTCTCATTTTGGGTTCTTCTGGGTTGATTTTTTTCTTTTCCCCAACTAGTTGTGTACCCTTATAGAATATAATGTCAACACTTTTTTTTCCCCTGTTAGGTGAAACTTTTAGGAAAGTTATCTTCAATTAAAGTTTGCAATATTTGTTTTGTTACATTGTATTGATTTACTTCAGAAATTATTTTTTTCCCTAAGATTTATTTATTTATCAGAGAGTGTACATTTGTGTGCTTATGCAAGCATGTGCATCAGCTGGGGGAGAGGGAGAGTTAAGAGAATCCTCAAGCAGACTCCCCACTGAGTGCAGAGCCTGACTCAGTGCTTGATCCCAGGACCCTGAGATCATGACCTGTGCCGAAATCAAGAGTTAGAAGCTTAAATGCCCCTACTTCAGAAATTCTGTTAGAGGTTTTGTGTCAAGATGTTATTTTTCCAGGGGCACCTGGGTGGCTCAGTGGGTCAAGCCTCTGCCTTCAGCTCGGGTCATGATCTCAGGGTCCTGGGATCGAGCCCCGCGTCTGGCTCTCCGCTCAGTGGGGAGCCTGCTTCCCCTGCTCTCTCTGCCTGCTGCTCTTCCTACTCGTGATCTCTCTCTGTCAAATAAATAAATAAAATAAAAAAAAGGATGTTATTTTTCCAAAGATGGTCGTGCCTGCATATTTATTCCATCCCACATGTTCTCACAGTGTGACTGACACCCTTTTCCTCTGGAAGTGGAGTCGTTCTTTCTTCTTGAATCAGGTCATGCCATGTGACTACACTGGCCAGTGGATGACAAAATAAGGGGTACTCTACGACTTCTGAGCCTAGGCCATAGTAATATTGCAGCTTCCTCTTGGCCTTCTCTTGGGATGCTTGTCCTTGAAATCCTGCCTTTGAGTTTCAAGGAGGCTCAGGTCACCTAGAAAGGCATTATGCAAGTGTTCCAGCCAAAAGACCCAACCAGGCTCTCAGAAAGTAACCAACATTGACTGCCAGGCATATGAGAGAACAGTGTTTAGGTGATTCAGGCTCCAGCCTTCATATCTTCCCAGCTGAGGCTGTAGATGTTACAGAGCAGAACTTATCCCATTTATGTGCTATCTGATACTCAGAAACCATGAGAGATAATAAAATACATCATTATTGTTTAAGGCCCTAGGTTTGGGGAGTATTTGATACCTAACAATGGAAAGCTAACACTGGTATATTGATTCTTTAAAATTTTTTTCTATACCTGTTACTTTATTCTTCTTTAACTTTTGTGTTTTATTTGCCCTTGTGTTTTTCTAATTTAGTTTTCATTTCTGCAATGATTTTTGGCAGTTTAAGTTTTTCTTGAATTCATCTTATTTCACCTATTTTTATGTTGTACTTCTGTATATCCATATGCCTTTTGGTTTATTTGAGAGAGTAGGCCACAGTTTTGATTTGTGTTGCAGACTTGTTCTGGTATATTTTTATTATTTGTAGGGTGTTAATTTGTCCATCTTCTCTATAATTCTTTTTTTTGTCATCTTCTCTATAATTCTTATAAGAACTTCTTACAGTGCTTTATCTCCATTCTTTTTGAGTGCTCACTTTTATGTGAACTGGTTTTCCTGTCCAGGCAGAGGGGTTGGGTTGAAGTAGCTATTCTAGTTTCATGTCTCTGGAGCTGCTTCTTTGGTTCTTTGTTCTCGAAGTATGTTGTCCATTCTGAGAGCTGCATCCTCTGGTGCTCCCCAACCTTATGACAGTCTTATTTTTCCTGTACTTGTCATCCCTCCCCTGTTCAATTGGGAATCTTCTTCTGGGAATTTCTCCTCAGTGTGGGGCTTAGTCTGGGAAAAGGGGGTTGATTAGTTTTGAGAGTCAATAGGGTTATGTTTTCTTTCAGTACTTTCAGACTTCTCCACAGATATCTTCTTACCTGCATGACTGCAAGGAAGTGTGCCATCTCCTCCCAGGATTTGCTGCTGTCCTCAACTAGCCTGTGGTGTGTATTTCCAGAGACTCCCTGTTGACAGTCTTGGGGTTCTTCTGTTCTCAGATGGCTACGATGCCTGGTGGCTTTCTTCTTCTTCATCCCATATAGATGTTGATATCACAAGGGCCTTTGGGCTCTACATGATCATTCCCCACGTCTTTATATTTTGGGGTTCATGGGAATAACCCTTTGTTATGTAGTTTTGTTGTGGATGGTATGTGAGAGTGTGTGTGTGTTTTGCTATTTTAGTTGCTTTCTTTAATGGAGAACCTCAGGGAAAATCACACGGGTGATGGTTACCACCATCACTATCATTCCAAAATTCCATCTGTGCATTTTAGTCTCTCTTGTAGGTGTTTCTGAGCCACTGTGGAGCCTCTTGTCTATAGAGAGAGGATATAAATAAATTTAGGAAGAAGACTTGTGATGTGCCAACTCTGCCCTCTTGACAGCCAACTTCTAAGAAGATGGTGATCAGTGGAGCCATAATCTTTCCAAATGATACCCATTATAGTGTCCTATATGTAACAGTTCTTATTTTGAAAATGTGTAGAAGGACATTTTAGGCTTTATAATGTGAAGACATGTGGGGTTTCTTCCCTTGGCATAATTTCTTCCAGCCATAGGACAATTTGTCAATGGTTCCCCTGGGGCCTTAGAAGCTTAAGAACCATTTGGAATGTGGAAGGAGATGGGGTAGAAGCAAAGTGAAGCAAAGGAAAATGGTGGGGATTGGAGACTTTTTTTTTTATAGTTTTTTTTTTTTAAAGATTTTATTTATTTATTTGACAGAGATCACAAGTAGACAGAGAGGCAGGCAGAGAGAGAGAGAGAGAGGGAAGCAGCCTCCCTGCTGAGCAGAGAGCCCGATGCGGGACTCGATCCCAGGACCCTGAGATCATGACCTGAGCCGAAGGCAGCGGCCTAACCCACTGAGCCACCCAGGCGCCCCTGGAGACTTTTTTTTTTTAACAGGAGAATGTACTGAAAAGTTTCTTTTCCATTTGACTTCTGCCCAACACTTAGCCCATAACAACTGGAAAAAAAAAAAAAAGGAAAAATCAGATGAAATGGAATAACTCCCACCAAGAACTAGGAGGGGGAAAAACACTGGCGAGAAATGAATGGTATATGTAATGTCATCAGCCCTTCCCTTAAGCTCTTATCCTATAGATTGCCTTTCCTCAACTCAGAAACCTGATCTTCCCAAGTATGTGTTGAGCACAGTTAGCTGAAATTCAGCTGCTTCTGACTTCACCTTATTTTGAAGGTGTTAAGTGAGATTATACTTGAATTACATTTGGGAAAATAATCTCTACCTTACTATTATGAAGCAAATAAATCTTCAATGGTATTAAAAAGGCACTTTAAGGTTTCTTTCTGCCTTTTAACCCCCAACCAAATCTTACTCTCTAAATAACATATTGCTGAGTTAAGTGTAAATGAATCAGTAGCATATGGCTTAATCTTCTCTCAAATCCCCTTTGGGCTTGAGGAATTAATTGACAAACTTAGTGGCAAAGCTTCCTTGTAGTATTTGGAATCCCAAACTTAGGCAGCATGACTGGAACCATTTACGGACTCCAATTTGAGTTAATACCTTTCTCTCTGTTAAAGTCTTAAAGGGCTAATGGGATGCAGCCTTCATAGCTGAATACCTCAAGCTTCCGTGTCACAGTTTCTCACAGTTTCCCCATGTCTTTATTTCTCTAAGAATTTATTCGAAAATGAGCATCCATTCAGCTCCCTCCTGTGAAGTGAGACAGTCATGCGTGGGCAAATGCAGAGATTGGGAAAACCAAGGTGGGCCGTTTCCTTCCTATCAAATGTTTCAGAAGTCCCATGGATTCTAAGTATCCCAGAGAGAACTCGGAATGAGATAAAAGGGAGTAGGTTTATGATTAATCCCAGATTATTTCCTAAAGGTTCTCACTACAGGAAAATGTTAATTAAGATTCTCTTCTGTTTGCCGCTGCTTAAACAGGAAAGTCCGTTGGTACGCAGAAAAGACTATGGGTTTTGGAGTGTTGAAAGATGGGGGTGCAAATCACCTTTCATCTCTCACTGGTTCCATGGCTGGTTACCAAAGCTGAGCTGAAATGGCAGGTGCATGGCAGGGGATCTTAGTGAGCTTTTGCCTGGGTCCTGGCTGGAGGTGAGCTCTCGAGCTGGGGGCTCCAAGATAAGAAGGCAAAATCAATCAAGGCAGAAGCCTCTGTTTAGCTTCCAGTCAATGTTATCATTGCTGCAGACATATTGAATGTAATCGAAAAGTAATTAAGAACGATGGAAATTCTACCATCAGCCATCCAGAGGCAATCTGCTTTCTATTTTTTGGTAACCACACACCCACCACTTAAGACACAAATAATGGCTCTTCTGCCTCCAACATAATTTATTTTGCTCTTGCTTAACTCCACATACTTTCCCTCTTAACAGGAGAAAAGAGATGTTTTCTGTGGGGTCTCAGACATATGACACTTTGCAGCCACCCCATTTTGGCTATAGGTCTTCATTTCCTAAGTATCCATTTCTTCTGTAACATGGGGGTATGGTACCTCATGAGATCTAAAATAATGTATGTCATCTGATCAGTGCAGTAGTAAATGGTCCATCATAGGGGCTCATTGTTAGATCTCTTACAATATGCTGTCTTCCGGTTTATGAAATGCTAGACAGCAATGAGGATTACTTATAGGACAGGGTAATTGTGCAGTTCAGGTGGCTCTGCTTGTGTGTAATTTGACTGAAAGTTTTAGGAGCTAGGATGAGTGCTAGAAAGGTTATTCCCCAAAGCCTTTTAAAAGACATGCCTTGGGACGCCTGGGTGGCTCAGTTGGTTAAGCAGCTGCCTTGGGCTCAGGTCATGATCCCAGCGTCCTGGGATCGAGTCCCGCATCGGGCTCCTTGCTCAGCAGGGAGCCTGCTTCTCCCTCTGCCTCTGCCTGCCATTCTGTCTGCCTGCACTCGCTCTCTCTCCCTCTCTCTCTCTGACAAATAAATAAAATCTTTAAAAAAAAAAAAAAAGACATGCCTTATCAAAAGCAAGGTGCCCCTGAAAACTCAAGCTGCTGTTTTGGATCAGTGTTACATGTGGGAATTGAAACTCTTTTCCCCAAATAACCACAAAATTCAATCAGTGTAATTACAGAAATCACAGCTGACTCATAGTTTTTCTTGTGCTATTTTACATTGCTGTATTATCTCTGTTACTCGTTGCTTTATAGCTCTTTTATTTCCCTCATAATGCTTTGAGACATTAAACTTCAAGTAACTAATTTTTTTTTCTAATTTGGAAAAAACCTAAATTGAAAAAAATGGAAAATATTACTAATACGTATGTAATCATGACAGGAAATTAATAAATGTGAAATTGACAATTTTTTTTTTTACTTTTTAGTTTTTTTCTTATCTTTCTCTTAAATGGATGTCAATCTCAAGAATTCCATTCTTCTCCTTACTATAAATTTTGCATGAATCCTTCTAGTCCTCGTGTTTCTATTTTCAGTATATACAAAAACTTAAAACTAATATGTAATATTCTTTTGTATTTTGCAAGATTTATGTGAACAGAAACATGTTTCATTTAACAGTGTTTTAGGGAGTGATTCATGTTGATAGATGCATATAGATCTAGTGAATTCACACCATTGAATTTCATCTGACTACAAAGAAACTGTCCCTTATTTTTTTTTAAAGATTTTATTTATTTATTTGACAGAGAGACAGATCACAAGTAGGCAGAGAGGCAGGCAGAGAGAGAGAGAAGAAGGGAATCAGGATCCCCGCTGAGCAGAGAGCCCGATGTGGGGCTCGATCCCAGGACCCTGGGATCATGACCTGAGCTGAAGGCAGAGGCTTTAACCCACTGAGCCACCCAGGCCTCTCAGAAACTGTCCTTATTGACACACATTGAGAGCATTTCTTTTTGCTATTTCCTCAAATGCTTTAATAGATTGGTAATATATACATTTATGCAAGATAAATAAAACATGTTTTTACAATATGTCACATAACCAGGAAGAAATCAGTAGAATCCTGGAATAAGAGGTTTTGTCCAGCTGGTATATCAGAATCTTGACTATAATGAAATTGGTTCAGTGTAAGTTTATTTTATATCCAAGTTTCTCAAATTTTAGTTTATCACAATCACCTGATGTATGTATTTAAAAAAACCCTCCCAGTTTTTCATTGGTTTATATTTAAAGAAGCTGGGTCATAATATTGGGGACTGAAATTAAGAGTATTTATTTTGCATACAGTGATTTCTTCAGGTTGTTGCTCTGTAGAAGCCTATGATGATGAGAGTTTGTAAAAAAATCTTTTTACTTGGAGATAAAAGAAACACTGACACAATTTGAATCTCTACTGTGTCCCAGCTCAATGCTAGCCACTTTTGCACACATAACTTTATGTAATCCTCAGAGATCCTTTGAAGTTTATTTTATAAATGAAGACAGATTTGGAAATGTGAGATAATGGCCCAAGATCACATAACTAGTCCACAGTATACTAAGTCGAGTCTGAGAGTTGACCCTACCTCTATTTGATTTGGAAATCCTATTTTTTCTAATCCACATGTTCACATACCTTGGAGAGGTAATCAGTATTAACAACAGTAGTTTATATACAGGGCATAGAGTCACTTAATCAGCATAAATTTATTTCAGCCTCTACTGTGCTGTCATTTTTGGGCAATTACCTTAAGGGCTTACAAAGAAATATTTCACTGCCCATGGGGAGCTCATCATCTACTGGGGAAGAAAAGATAGGAATAAGTAGACAGTACTTTGAACTGAATTTGTGCAGCTTTGGGAGGAAGCAGTGTGGATTAGAGAAGGAAAGCTAAGTTGGAGGTGTGTATTGGGCCACTCTGAGAAAGTGGGTAGCGTTTACCCAGGTAGGGAGGAAGCAGCAAAGAATTCTGGATGGGTTGAAATGATGAACAAAAGCTTGGGGCCTGGGACTACAAATGGCTCCTATCAATTGTTGGAAAGGATGAATATTAGGTACATACTCTAGACGTCACTGTCAGCAGAGTTAATAGAGAGCTCTGAGATCCTTTCACTTTCCATACCGCTTGTCTGATCTCTTTTCAGATTATAGCATAGTCCGTGGAATTCATCAGGACACACAAGAGGCATATAAGTGAATGCCAGTGTTTTAGGAAAACGGGGGGTTCTAATCAAAGCAAGGTACAAGTTCCTGGTGAACAAAGAAAGGAAAAATCAGAGAAGGTGAAAGAAAGGTAGTGCTTGAAGGCTCTTTAATTACCAAAAAAGGCTTATGGAGTTATCACCTGCCCTGAGGGCTCATTTGGAAGCTAGAGTTGTGTGTTCTAACCGGAGGTTTGTCTGAGAACCAGTCTACTGTGAGAAAGTATAAGTTTGCAAGGAATAGCCTTTCCATTTTTCTTTTTTCTCAAAAACCCCCAAACAAAAAAGCAAAACTTAAACTGAGGCATAGGAAATGTCCTAAGTATCCTCCAGGGGCTACAGCTGCTGTTTACCACTGTCATTCCTGGGGCATCACTACTGCTTGATCCTGCATCACCCCCCTCCCATCCATACCCATCCCAACTTCAGCTTGGCTCCCTTCCCTATGTATTAGGAAATTAGGGTACTGAGGTACAGAGTCAAGTTGGTATGTCAAGTTTTGCTTTCATCAGTTACTCTCTATTTTTTTTTTTAAAGATTTTATTTATTTATTTGACAGAGAGAAATCACAGGTAGGCAGAGAGGCAGGCAGAGAGAGAGGAGGAAGCAGGCTCCCTGCTGAGCAGAAAGCCCGATGTGGGGCTTGAACCCAGGACCTGGGATCATGACCTGAGCTGAAGGCAGCGGCTTAATCCACTGAGCCACCCAGGCACCCCCAGTTACTCTCTATTAAGGAAGCTAATCTTTTGAGTGATACGTCCTCACCTGTAACCTAAAGATAATATCTACGTGTAGAGTTACTGTGAGCAAAATATGTTTTGAAGCATCATATGCTTTTTTAAAATTATTTTTTTTATTTTAATTTTTTAAATTAACATACAATATATTATTTGCCCCAGCGGTACAGGTCTGTGAATCGTCAGGCTTACACACTTCACAGGACTCACCATAGCACATACCCTCCCCAATGTCCACCCAGCCACTCAACCCTCAGTTTGTTTTGTGAGATTAAGAGTCTCTTGTGGTTTGTCTCCCTCCCGATCCCATCTTGTTTCATTTTTTCCTTCCCTACCCCCACAACCCACACTTTGCCTCTCAAATTCCTCATATCAGGGAAATCATATGATAATTGCCTTTTTCTGGTTGACTTACTTCGCTCAGCATAATACCCTCTAGTTCCATCCACGTCATTGCAAATGGCAAGATTTCATTCTATTGATGGCTGTAGAGTATTCCATTGTGTATGTATACCACATCTTCTTTACCCATTCATCTATTGATGGACATCTTGGTTCCTTCCATAGTTTGGCTATTGTGGACATTGCTGCTATAAACATTTGGGTTCACATGCCCCTTTGGGTCACTACATTCGTATCTTTAGGGTAAATACCCAGTAGGGTGATTGTTGGGTTGTAGGGTAGCTCTATTTTCAACTTTTTGAAGAACCTCCATGCTCTTTTCCAGAGTGGCTTCACCAGCTTGCATTCCCACTAACAGTGTAGGAGGGTACCCCTTTCTCTGCATCCTCACCACCATCAGTCATTTCCTGACTTGTTAATTTTAGACATTCTGACTGGTGTGAGGTGGTATCTCATTGTGGTTTCGATTTGTATTTCCCTGATGCCGAGTGATGTGGAGCATTTTTTCATGTGTCTGTTGGCCATCTGGATGTCTTCTTTGCAGAAATGTCTGTTCATGTCCTCTGCCAATTTCTTGATTGGATTATTTGTTCTTTGGGTGTTGAGTTTGCTGAGCCCTTTATAGATTTTGGATACTAACCCTTTGTCTGATATGTCATTTGCAAATATCTTCTCCCATTCTGTCAGTTGTCTTTTGGTTTTGTTAACTGTTTCCTTTGCTGTGCAAAAGCTTTTGATCTTGATAAAATCCCAATAGTTCATTTTTTCCCTTGCTTCCCTTGCCTTTGGCGATGTTCCTAGGAAGATGTTGCTGCGGCTGCGGTCGAAGAGTTTGCTGCCTGTGTTCTCCTCAAGGATTTTGATGGATTCCTTTCTCACATTGAGATCCTTCATCCATTTTGAGTCTATTTTCATGTGTGGTGTAAGGAAATGGTCCAGTTTCATTTTTCTGCATGTGGCTGTCCAATTTTCCCAGCACCATTTGTTGAAGAGTCTGTCTTTTTTCCATTGGACATTCTTTCTTGTTTTGTCAAAGATTATTTGACCATAGAGTTGAGGGTCTATTTCTGGGCTCTCTATTGGTTAGGCAGCACTTTTATGTTCAGTATGCATTTGAAGAAATTCACAGGTAACCTAGACTGTAGTCAGAAGAGTGTAATTAGAATGGAAATTAAAATGTCTTTAGTATGGGGGATGATAACGGTCTTCAATAATTTATTTTCCACATAGCAGTCATTGTGGTTCTTTTAAATCAAATCTTTTCGCTTTCTTAAGACTCTCTCCTTGCCATGGTTTTTCATTATAATAGAATGAAATCTTAACTCCACACATGAGCCTACAAGGCCCTCTGTGATCTGGCGAGAGCCAGCTTTGTGATCTTTCCTAATGGTGTATCCTACTCTCTCCAATCTTCACTCATGCTGGCTTTCTTGTTTTTCAAAAATAGTAAGCTCACTGCTACCTTAGGGCCTTAATCCTTGTTGTTTCCTCTAACTGGATGGTCTTTCTCCATATCTATCTGAAGTCATTTTTAAAAAAAAAAAATCATATTAAAATGTTACCCTTCAAAGCAGCCATCTTTACTGTCTTTCTCTTTTTTTTTAAATTGCAACTTTTTTTTTTTAAGATTATATTTATTTATTTGACAGAGAGATCAGAAGTAGGCAGAGGCGCAGGCAGAGAGAGAAGGGGGGAAGTAGGCTCCCTGCTGAGCAGAAAACCCAATGCGGGGCTGGATCCCAGGACCTTGAGATTATGACCCGAGCTGAAGGCAGAGGCTTAACCCACTGAGCCACCCAGGCGCCCCATTTAACTACACTCTTTATATATTCATTATCTATGGACTCACACTATTTTTCTCTATTATATTTTGTATTTATTTACTTAATTGTTACTCTCTTTCCCCCAGCCTGTAAGCTTCATGAGGAAGAAACTTTGTCTTGTTTGCCATGACGTGCCCAGTTTCCAGAACGGTATATGGCAGAGTGTAGTCTTCTGACCAATGCTCATTTAATGAATAAAGAAATGTAGAAGAGGAGACATTTGTGTGTCCCAGATTTTTATCCCTCTAATTATACCAGAGAGAGGAAAGAGAATGATCACCACTAAATACCTCTGAAGCAGAAATCACTATACAAATACCATCTCACTGAATAGAGACAAAATAAAGTTACTTTATAGATATTGGGTAAAGTTCAGAGGGGTTATTTTCCTTTGTCTTATCAGTAGAGGAGCAAGGATATAAAGCTCAGCCTGATTTTCTCTAAGTTCTGTAATCTTCCTGTCATTTCCCAGCTAAATTCTCACACTGGTGAGAGTACACGGATTAGTTCATTAATTTCATTTAAAGGAATCAGTCACATTGGTCACTTGGTGTGCTATGTGGGACAGAACAACTGATGTTTTTGCTTTGTTGTGGTTGTCTAAGTGTAGGTGAAACAATTGCACCCCAACTGGTTAGTAGATGTCCATATCTCCCTCATTGTGTCTTGTCTCTCCTTTCTCTCTCTCTCTCTTTTATCCTTTATACTCTCAAGACAGATGTAAAATGCTGTCTTGAATTCCAAGAGACTGCCTAGGGAGAATTCAGTGTAGCCGGTGGAAGATAACTGGATATCTGTGGTTGAGGTTAAGGACTTTTTTTTTCTGGTTCTGGAGGACTCTGGTGAGGTAGAGAAACCTTCTGAGGAGAAGGATTCCTCAAACTTTTCTGCTAAAATATTTATAAAATTTGACAAGCACCAGATTTATTACCAGGAACGGCAGTAACCACTTGGTTTTCTTTAGAGTCATGGTCCATGAGGGCAGAGCAAATAACATGGCTACATTAGCACATCTCTTGTTGAATCCCTCTGTTGCAAGAATGCTGTGGATTGTCTGTGTAGACAGGACAACACCTCCAAATGGGTTGAATGACCATCCCAGGAGCATCTGAACAGAAAAATAATGAAGTAACTTACTTAAATATATTGGGCTAGGTAATAGATATTTCTTGCTTATGCAGCAACTCTTTATCCATTATCCAGCTCACAACATTTTTTTTTTTGTAATAGTGTTCCAGTTAGCTTGTGAATAACAACTTCTTTTAAAAAATTTTATTTTTTTGAGAGAAAGCATGCATGCTTGAGTGTGAGTGGGGGAGAGGGGCAGAGGGAGAGGGAGAAGCAGACTGCCCCCGAGCAGGAAGCTTGCCTCAGGGACTCCATCCCAAGACCTGGAGATCATGACCTGAGCCGAAGACATATGCTTAACTGACTGAGCCACCCAGGTGCCCCTCAGTAACAACTTCTCTGTGAGTATGTGTGAAGTAGGTGACAATATAAATCGATGTGATCTTCTCTCCCTTCTCCAGAGAGTGGGCATATTACAACATATAATAATGTTGGCTTAATTGAGTTTCTTTCTTCTGATATTGGTGGTGCTATGGCAACATGGAAACATATTTAGAGCTTCTTCATTTTAGTGTGAACATTTACATGTCTTAGTGTGGTCCTGCTGCCCAGGGCCTAGTTCTCAGAGCCTAGCTCTGCAGCCTTTCCATTGATTATGCTAGCTATCCAAGATATCTTTCAGGTAATCCTGTTCTCTTTGTTTGCCAGAATTTATTTGTTGCTTATAATCAGGTCTGTTTTGCAGTTTGTTTTTGAATATATATCTTTGGATGCTGAGGACGTTTTCCTCATTCTGACACAGAAATGAGTGTGACAGGGAAATAAGTCATTGTGTTATAGCAAGGAATTTCTTGATGTGGTAGTTGATAGACCCTTGAGTATGCTGCTTTGACCTTTCCCTCAGTTTGTGACTCGTGGTCCTTCAAATTTTATGTGTTCCTAGATCACAAAACTTTGGGGTCTAGCCTGAGGAAGAAGAAAGAACTCTTTGCATTTTAATTTCCTCCACTTCCTTGCATTTTAATTTCATGTATCCTTTTATACCAATTGTTGATTTGGTAGCAAACTGGTTGTAGCAACCTTGAACCAAATCCAACTTACTGTTTTTTACAGTCTTGGAAATTGAACAAGCTCTTTGTCATATGAACTGATTCAGCATGTTTTCTCTTTGGCAATCAATTTGTCTTAAGCTACACTCTTGGGAATAATGGAGCTTCCTTATTAAGAATGCAACTGATGCTATTTCTTCTTGAGCAAGAACACAGGGCACATGAATCTTACCTTGATTTCCAGAAAGCTTACAGAGTTTCAGCACTACTTCTTTTATAGGAGTCCTATTAGGGACATTCAAATTTCCAGCACACCAGAAGAAATCTAAAATCTTAGTACTATGGGTTGATTCTCAAAAACTCTGGTCTATGTCTATCCCATTCTTTATAACAGTTGAACACAAAAAGCTAGATCTGGTAGTATTTTTATGCTCAAATCTAGGATACCTTTGCTAGAAATAAGACTTCTATTTCAAAGTAAAATGACCCTAGAGGGAAATGGAATCTAAGAAATGCGAGTCAGAAACAAAGGAACATGACTTACTGTAATTCTGTAAGACTTTGGTATAATGTGTGGGGTCTACACACAAAAATTTGAAAAGAGTGGGATGAACAATGAATCAGGCAAGGATAGAGGCTGAGAAATGGACTTGGGTGTGAAGACTCGATCTGGGAGGGAAATGGGGAGGTTCTTTGATAGTTCTTGGAGGAGAGCAATGAATGAGCAGCCAAGTATCCAAGCAGAGGTTACTTCTCTAAATTAGTAGCAGAGATTAGTTTGGAAGAGAGGTGGCACATGTATAGAGTGTAGGAAGAGCATCTTTTCTACAGTGAGCTCTTAAAAGTTCTAGGGTGAGAGAGCCCATATTTACAAAGTTATTGGCAGTCCATAGAAACTCAACATGGAGAAGAAAACCAGGGAGGGAAAGGGCTCCAGTTATCGATTTTCAGATCATGCCTTATCTCCAAGCTCCAAGCTCCTTATCTCCAAGCTCAAGTATGGAATAGGACATAGGAGTGGTGGAGATGAGAGGTCATGGGGGAATTAGTGGGTAGGATGGGGCTGGGAAGAGGTGGTAATGGTAATGATGGTGAGGGAGACATGGAGAGATGTTGGAAGTGATGGTGGAGTCTCTCCACCATGGGTAGTAAGTAGAGGAGATGGAGGTGTGGTGGTAGTGGTGGTGATGGCACAGATCCTGAACACAGAGAACTGGGGTGATTATTTTACATCTTACACCCACCGTGGATTGACAAGTTAGTCCTTGTGGATTCAGTCCCTGGATCCTTCCAACAGATTCAACCAAAAGATTCTAGATAAGGCAGAATCAAAGGAAGCTAGGAAAAGGCTGATGTACATGACCTCTAAAGAATTAGAATTTGCTTTTATTGTATCACTTGCAAAGATCAAAGAGATGAATTTACAAGTATTTATGTCTTTTTCTTCTTTTAAGCTTGGATAAAATTAGAAATGGAAATGCTCCATGGTGAGACATATTAGAAGTACCATATGTGGGTAAATTTATCCTTAATATAAGTTGGCTGGGCAAAAGAGTCAGGAAGACAAGTAGTTTCCCACTGCTTTGATAATTTTGGGAGAGAAACACATTTCCGCATCAAGTGAAAAATTATACTAGATCTTACCACCCAGTAAGTGGCAATAAAAATGGAGGTTGCTGTTGTTACATATATTTTATCTTCCACCCAGGCCTGTTATTTGTTGGACCTTTCTAATACTTTATGATAATATTTTCAAAGAGCTACAGGATTAAAAACACTTGTTGTTGAATGGGGTAGGTGCTGTTTGGATAATCTGTGAAGAGACAGTATGGGAAATTTCTTTTATTTCTGCTGCCTCTTTGAATAGTGAGTGACTCCTTTTCTCAGATTTATAGCTCAAGGAGAGTTCGATGGGCACAGTTTCCCATCCAGCTTCCTGTTTCTAGCAGAGATTTATCTGGTTTGGTCTTGCTATACTGAGCTGGGATCTTATCTTACTCTCCAGTGGCTGTTCATGATACTCTTAAGTAATAGAAGACATAACATCAACAATAGCAAAAATGAATCCAAAGGAAAACAAAACACTTTATCTTCTGGCTTCAGCCTGTAATATCATGCATGTGTTCTCCATTGCCTGCTGCCTTGGGTGTTTTGCTTGTGGGAATGTGATGTAAATCACAAGGGCACTGCCTTTCAACTTTCAAATTCTTGTTCTCCTCCCTTCTCCGTTTTCAGCAAAGGATATCCACCCCAATTTGGGTATGAAAAGAAGTCTTTCTCAAATATCAGTACCTGATCAGGAGAAGGAGTGAGGTTAGGTGTTCAGTTTCTGGAAGGTAGTGACTACATCTGTGTGAGTCAGGGTGATGGTGGGGTAAAGGAGACAGTGTATTTTCTTTTGTTTTGTTCCAAGAAGATTTCAGTTGCACAGATGGACATGTATGTGGTCATGTTCTGATCTCTGTAAATGGAACTCAGGAAGGGATCTCTTGATTTTAAAGTATTAATACATGTACAGGCTGTCATTTAGTCCTGAGCACATGAGAATTTTTAAGGAGTCTTTTTTTTTTTTTTTTAAAGATTTTATTTATTTATTTGTCAGAGAGAGAGAGAACACAGGCAGGCAGAGTGGCAGGGAGAGGCAGAGGGAGAAGCAGGTTCCCTGCAGAGCAAGGAGGCCAATGTGGGACTCGATCCTAGGATGCTGGGATCATGACCTGAGCCGAAGGCAGCCGCTTAATCCACTGAGCCACCCAGGCGTCCCAAGGAGTCTTTATTCATGAATGAATTAGCTACCTTTAAGAAATCTCAGTTGATAACACCTTTCTTCTGAGAAAGCTTTGGGATGCTGTGGGTTTTCTCATGCGTCAGTCTTATGTACATTAATTCTGCCAATATAATTAAAGTCTCCTAAAAATAAATAAATAAATAAATAAAAATGCTACACCCAAAAGCCCGGCACAAAGTTTTGATTATTCTCTGCTTTGCATTATAGTTTCCATTACACCCTTTTTTTAGGGTGAGAGGATATATAGTTAGTTGCCTTGAAGGAATGCAGACCTTCTACTTTTTAGGCAAATGGGATCAGAAATAACTTAAATAGCCTCAGGAGACCATGAGTTAGCTCTTAGAAGTTTATCAGTTTGGCCTTTTAATGGTTTTGTGGGCCAACCCAGCATATTTATTCCCCACCCTCCTATTTTAAAACATAAAATCCAAGTTATTCTTTGGTGGGGGGACTGGATGGAAAGAAATTAAGCTTTCTTTTCCTGTTGATTACCTTCTTTTTAAAGTTGTTTTTATTTTTGGGGCACCTGGGTGGCTCAGTGGGTTAAAACCTCTACCTTTGGCTCCAGTCATGATCCCAGGGTCTTGGAATCGAGCCCCACATCGGGCTCTCTGCTCAGCGGGGAGTCTGCTTCCTCCTCTCTCTCTGCCTGCCTCTCTGCCTAGTTGTGATCTCTGTCTGTCAAATAAATAATTAATAATAATAAAATCTTTAAAAGTTGTTTTTATTTTTTATTTTTTTATTTGACAGAGAGTTAGAGCAAAAGTAGGCAGAGTGCCAGGGAGAGGGAGAAGCAGGCTCTCTGCTGAGCAAGGAGCCCAGTGTGGGACTTGATCCTAGGACCCTGGGATCATGACCTGAGCTGAAGGCAGACACTTAAACAACTGAGCCACCCAGGGGCTCCTACCTTTTCTCTAGAGTGACAACCTTATAGATTCTGATCAGACATGACACAATAAAATAAGCCAACTATCAGATGTTCCCCTTCCCTGCTACGTTTCTTTAGCAGCCCTTCTGATGTTTGAAGGTGCTGAAGATTTTGTGTGTGTGTGTGTGTGTGTGTGTGTGTGTGTGTGTGTGTGTGTGTGT
>NW_019154110.1:17752351-17829304 GCF_002288905.1 Enhydra lutris kenyoni
TGGCTTGGCAACTCTGAAGCCTGGCGGGGGTGGAAGGATAGGAAAAGCTGGTAAAAGGGAAGAGTTTTGTCTACCTGCATCAAACTAATTCTCTAAGGTTTAGTTTACTTACTACACTTGGAGAAAAACTTCAAAATAGGCAGTGAGAGAGAGCGAGAACTCTCAAATCCCTTGATTGCCCATCTGTTTCATCTAAAAAATATCAGGCTAACCTCCCTTGGCCGCTATAATATTTTAACTTGCTTTCCAACTTCAGAACTTCACATAAAGGAGTCAAGAATACTGTCTGTAAGCTTAAAGCAAAAGAGGCAAAAATATGGGTCACTGACGGGCATTTGGGGGTTTTTGTTAGTTTGCGGCTTTTGTTTTGTTTCCACTAGAGGGTAACATTCGAGTCTCAGGAACTATGTTTCGAAATCTGCTGCAGTGAGACCATCAGACTCCTCCCCAAAGACACACTGTCTGAATGACTCACCCATACTTCCTAGATGGAAAACATGGGGAAAAGTGATTAAAGCTGGAAGTGACTTTCCTAAGGAATTGATCATTTATCTATTGATCATATCACTAGATAAATTGGTCATTTATCTAGTTACTCACTTACTGTCTCCATCTTTAGGATTAAAATAAGAAGGGTGATTCAGTTGACTTGGTGGGCATGTACCCCATGCAGTCAAGAGTACTCGTGTGAAGGGCCTCTTGATTTGTTTAATGCCCTTCTTCCCTCTTCTTTTTTCTTTTTTTAATTTTTAATTTTTTGTTAACATATATTATTAGCCCCAGCAGTACAGGTCTGTGAATCGCCAGGTTTACACACTTCACAGCACTCACCATAGCCCATACCTTCCCCATTGCCCATAACCCCACCACCTCCCCCTGGCAACCCTCAGTTTGTTTTGTGAGATTAAGAGTCTCTTATGGTTTATCTCCCTCCTGATCCCATCTTGTTTCATTTTTTTCCTTCCCTACCCCTCAAACCCCCAACTTTGCCTCTCAACTTCCTCATATCAGAGAGATCATATGATAATTATCTTTCTCTGATTGACTTATTTCAGTCAGCATAATACCCTCTAGTTCTATCCATGTCGTTGCAAATGGCAAGATTTCCTTCTTCCCTCTTCTTAAAATACTTGACATGTTTTTGTTTGTTTGTTTGTTTGTTTTGTTTGTAAATTATATAGTGGCTCTTGAGGATACATTGGAAGTAGTGTTTATTTTGATGGTGAAGTGAAAGGGGTTCACCGGTAACTAGCCTGGAAAATCTCACATTAGCAGGCACCACTAGTAGTTTAACCACTGGCAGTTGAACATCTAACCCCTGGTAAACGTGGTTAGTGAGTTGATCTAAACAGTGGCCAAAAAACAGATGATATATTCCTTCCTAGATATCTTGGTTTTTGTCGCGGGAAAATGAAGGGGAAGTCGAACAGACCAGCCTCTGGGCTCTTATTCCTGTTTCAGTGTAAAGAGTGGGTCTTTTTTTCCAGTTATCCTGTGATCTCTCTGATATGAGGACTTTGAGAGGCTGGGCGGGGGGTGGTGGCAGGTAGGGAGGGAAAAGTGAAACAAGATGGGACTGGGATGGAAGAACAAACCATAAGATACTCTTTATCTCAGGAAACAAACTGAAGGTTGCTGGGGGGTAAGGAATGGGTAGGGATAGGGTGTCAGGGTTATGGACATTGGGGAGGGTATGTGCTATGGTGAGTGCTATGTATTATGTAAGACTGATGAATCACAGACCTGTACCCCTGAAGCAAATAATATATGTTAATAGTAATAATAATAAAGTAGGTCTTTTTTCTTTTCTGTGTTCAAAAGATCTCTTCATGGTTCAAAATTTTGTGAATAGTATACTTGGCAAGCAGGACTTGTGGTTGGGAATGAAAAATAGAGAAACCTAGAGTGCAGTGATTTTACAGAATGAGAGAAGTTTACTTAAAAATTTACATTGGGGGGTGCCTGGGTGGCTCAGTGGGTTAAGCCTCTGCCTTCAGCTCAGGTCATGATCCCAGGGTCCTGGGATCGAGCCCCGCATCGGGCTCTCTGCTCGGCAGGGAGCCTGCTTCCTTCTCTCTCTCTGCCTGCCTCTCTGCCTACTTGTGATCTCTGTCTGCCAAATAAATAAATAAAAAATCTAAAAAAAAAAAAATTTACATTGGGTGGGATTGAGGCCAAAAAAGTTATAATGACAAATTATGAGCATATCTTGTGCATATCTTGTTTTATTGTGCTTTACTTTAGTATGTTTCATAGATTGTGTGTGTGTGTGTGTGTGTGTGTGTTTTGTTGTTTGTTTTTAACAAATTGAAGGTTTGTGGCTTGAGCAAGGCTATAAGCACCATTTTCTCAAAAGCACTTGCTCACTTTGTGTCTCTGTCACATTTTGGCAATCCTCACAATATTTCAGAATTCTTCATTATTTATTCTGATGCTCAGTGATCAGTGATTTTTGTTACTTTGTAATTGTTTTGGGATACCATAAACTGTGCCAATATAAGACCGTGAACTTAATTGACAAGTGTTGTCTATGTTGTGACTGCTCCATTGACTGGTCATTCCTTTGTCCCTTTCCCTCTCCTTGGGTTCCCCTATTTCCTAATACACAACGATATTGCAGTTAGGCTATTTAATAACCCTGCAGTGGCCTTTAAGTGTTCAAGAGAAGGGAAGAGTTGTGTATTTCACTTTAAATCAAAAGCTAGAAATGATGAAGCCTAGTGAGGAAGGCATGTCCAAAGCCAAGATAGACTTTTCAGTTAGGCCTCTTGTGGCAAATGATTAGACAAATTGTGAATGAGAAGGAACAGTTCTTACAGGAAGTTATAAGTGCTACTCCAGTGGACACACAAATGATAAGTGAAACTGCCTTATCCCTGCTGGGCTGAGATTTTTTAGTGGTCTACATGGAAGATGGAATCAGCCACAACATTCCCTTAAACTGATGCCTAATCACAAGCAAGGCCCTAACTCTCTCTTTAACTCTGTGAAACCTGAGAGAGGTAAGGAAGCTGCGAAGGAAAGTTTGAAGCTAGCAGAGGTTCATGAGGTTTAAAGAAAGAAGCCGTCTCCATAACATAAAAATGAAAGGTGAATCAGCAAGTGCTAATATAGAAGCAAGTGAGCGATCTAGCTAAGATAATTAAGAAGTTGATTAATTAAGATAATTAATGAAGGTGACTAGACTAACAACAGTTTTTCAACGTAGATGAAACAACCTTCTATTGGAAGAAGATGCCATCTAGGAATTTCATAGGTAGAGAGGAGAAGTCAGTACCTGGCTTCAAAGGACAGCTTTACTCTCCTGTTAGGGTCTAGGTAAGCTGGTGAATTTAAGTTAAAGCCAGTGCTCATTTAACATTCGCTAAAATCCTAGGGCCCTTAAGAGTATGATGAATCTACTCTGCCTGTGCGCTATAAATGGGACAGCAGTACCACTAAAAAAACCTCTATTTACAGTATGGTTTACTGAGCATGTTAAAAATACTGCTGAGACCTGCTCAAAAAAGAAGGTTCCTTTCAATATATGACTGCTCATTGACAATGCACCTAGTCACCCAAGAGCTCTGATGGAGTTGTACAACAAGATTAATGCTGTTTTCATGCCTGCTCTCATAGCATTCACTCAGCAGCCCACTGATCAAGGAAAAATTTAGACTTTCAAGTCTTTAAAAATATATTTTGTAGGGCTGTCGCTGCCATAGATAATGATTCCTCTGATGGATCTAGGCAAAGTAAATTGAAAATCTTCTGGAAGGCATTTATCATTCTAGATACCACTGAGAACATTCATGATTCATGGGAACAATCAAAATATCAACATTAACAAGAGTTTGGAAATGGTTGATTCCCATCCTCATGGATGACTTGGATTCAAGAAGTAACTGCAGATGTGGTAGAAATAGCAAGAAAACTAGAAATAGAAGTAGAGCCTGCAGATGTGACTGAATTGCTGTAATCTCATGAAGAAGCTTGAATGGTTAAGGAAATGCTTCTTACAGATGAGCAAAGAGATTTCTTGAAATGAACTCTACTCCTCGTGAAGAAGCTATGAAGGTTGTTGAAATGACAATGAGGGATTTAGAATATTGCATAAGCTTAGTTGGTAAAGGAGTAGCAGGGTTTGAGAGGATTGACTCCACAATTTTGAAAGAAGTTCTGCTGTGGGTAGAATGCTCTCAAGCAGCATCAGATGCTACAGAGAAGTCATTTGTGAAAGGACGAGTCAATCAATGCAGCAGGCTTCATTGTCTTATTTTGAGAAATCGCCACAACCACCCCAGCCTTCAGTCAGCAACTCTCAATACCGAGGCAAGTTGTTCTACCAGAAGAAAGATTGACTTCCTGGAAGCTCAGATGATGGTAAATTGTGTTTTTTTTTTTTTTTTTTGGTGACAAAATATTATAAAATCAGGGCATGCACATTATTTTTGTAGACATGTTATTGCACACTTAAAAGACTGTAACATAGTGTTAACCTAATGTTCATGTGTACTGGGAAACCGAAGAATTCATTTGACTTTATTGCAATATTTGCTGTATTGAAGTTGTCTGGAACTGAACCCATGATGTCTCTGAGGTATGCTTCTAAACTCCTTTTTGTATGCCAGCGGAAATATCTTCACAAGGAATCCTCTCTGACTTGGGTTTTGTGACCTTTCTTGCCTCTGAATTCCCATAGTCCTATGACCTTTGTTACTCATTTAGCACTTAAATTTGTGTTCCTTTAATATTTAATAATAAAAGTGCTACTATTAGTATTACAGGACTATATTTTGTCTCTGGTAGACAAAGTTTTTATTTGTGTGGGCTGCTTCTCTAGCTAGTTATCACATGGTAAATTATCAAAATATTTTTAAAATGAATTTATGGAATGGATGAATAAATTATCTATTATCGTCCCTGAGGATAGACGAAATTAATTTGGATCTCTGTGTTCCTCTTAAGGCCTAGCAGAGGATTATGTGTATTCCACTGGTATATTGGTTATGAAGTGATTCAGTATTTGTTGTCTTAGACTGTTACTTGGGGAGGTTTTATGGAGCTTGGATGAAGATGTCATCAATGGAATGTCCTATTTGTGCTCCAAGAGAAAGTTGAATGCAGTTAAGATGTTACTTACAAAGATTGTGTGATGGGAAGCTGTTGAGGTACTCCACAGGTAGCCACATGTAGGGATTTCATGTCCTTTCGGAAGTCATAGCAAAGTACAGTTGACAGACTATTGAAAAAAGGCACTGAACAGAATATAGTCAAATCTATAATGGTGAGTATTTACCAGTTCCTGGTTAGACAGAGTCAGTAAATTCAATCATATGCCTTAATGGTGGAGACATGACATTAAATTTGAGGTAATCTTCCATGAGATACAACTCATTCCTACCTATCAAGTTTAAAAATAGGCCAGACTGGGGGCACCTGCCTGGCTCAGTCAATAGAGCATGCAACTCTTGATCTCCGGTCTGTGAGAGCTAGAGTGTCATGGGGGGTGGGGTAGAGATTACTTAAAAAAAAAAAAAAAATAGGTCAGATTGAGCTGATCAGTGGAGAAGTACTAGGAGGTAATCATCCCTTATTTAAAAAGATGTTGGGACGCCTGGGTGGCTCAGTTGGTTAAGCAGCTGCCTTCGGCTCAGGTCATGATCCCAACATCCTGGGATCGAGTCCCACATCGGGCTCCTTGCTCATCAGGGAGCCTGCTTCGCCCTCTGCCTCTGCCTGCCATTCTGTCTGCCTGTGCTTGCTCTCTCTCCCTCTCTCTCTCTCTGACAAATAAATAAATAAAATCTTAAAAAAAAAAAAAAAAGATGTTTTATGATGGTGTCAATTTTGAAAACACTGTTTTACCCTGGGCCATATTAATTACACAGTCCCTACTGGGCTCACTTGTTTTCATTTAAATTAGCTGTCTGGATTCTGTAGGCATTGGTATGCTATACTGCTAGAAGCCAGTTACCTATATGAGTTTAAAACCCCAAAACATAATAAATTTTCTGAAGGCAACCTCCATGTCACATATATTTCTCAGATTCTCCATAGCAAAAGGGATTCTTCTGGACACATAGCTGGCATGCAATCAGTGTGTTGAATTTGAAACCTACAGTTCACTGATGTCTTCCTTTGACAATAAGCCAGTTCTGGAGCCACTGTGATATAAGGATCATAGAGGTTGGTTATCTGAAGTGGGTTTGGGTTTTGGCCTTGTTACTTATTAGCAACAAAGGGTGAGTCGGTCTTCTTCCTAAACATCTCATCTATAACATAGAGTTATAATAATACTTTACAGTTGTCACGTGTATTCAGTGAGATCTAGTTTGTTGAGTGTCTGGTACTTAATCAATGCTTAGTCAATGTGTACCCTTGAGTGCATTCCCCTTTCCACTTTGCTGTTTCCAAAGGAATGCTCCCATCTTAGACATTGCTGGAACCAGTCCACCATGTTTTGATTGCCAGTGTCCATAAGCATCCTCTCTTCTTCAGGCTGACTCTGCCACTGCTTTTATAACTTCGATTTCACTCAAACTGTAGTTACCTTGATCAATTATTTCTAGAATTTCCTCTGCTTTTCAAGTGGATAGTTTGAAGTTGAAATCTGGATTTGCTAACACCTTAGGAAATTAATTTCCTGTGACAGTGCATGAGGCAGATGGCATCCTCTGATTCTTCTGCTGTACTCTGAAGGGTGAAGGTTGTTTGCATATTTTTCTTTTTTGAGGATACCATTTCTTGTGAATGAAGAACATGAAAATAGAACTCACTGCCTACTCCGCTTCTGCTTGGAAAAGTGCCCTTCAGCTCTGCTCATCTGTATCCATCCTTGAAACCTTTGCACAGCCCACTTCTCTTCCTAAGGCAGCCGTACTCCCTCCCTCCATCTGACAGCACATCTCCCACACACCTTACATAAAATTGGGAAAGAAGGGTCCTTACACTTCACCATGTCTAATTTTTTAAATCACTATTTTTCTGATGAAATTGGCTCAGTTTTCCTCAGCTACAAGGAAAAAGGGATTAGGGGCTCATAGGCCAGCATTAGAACAAGCATTGTATCTACATATAGCAGTCATTAGTACATGCCTGATGTAATAATTTAAACATTATGGAAATACTTAGATTAAAATTAATAGTGTTTTCTCTCTAGCTCCAATTCTGCCCTCTTTAGTGTATTCACTGTTTAAAAAAATGTAATGCTTATCATTCACTTTATTTATTTATTTATTTTACTTATGTAAGATTATACCAGTTTTATACATATGGAATTTTATTGTGAAGACAAGATACAATGTAAGTTTTTTCACATCATTCTGTTTCATGAATATACTTTTATTTATTTATTTAGGGGGAGAGAGACTATGAGAGGCAGAGGCAGAGGGAGAGGGAGAGAGGTGTGAATCTCCAGCTTGTGGAAAGGGCTCCTACAAGTTTCTAAATTTCTTCCCTGTTTGTTCATTCTCGGTCCTACGAATAGCAGTTTCATCCTGCAATTGTCTCTTCAATTGCTGCTATTGTAGTACTGTCACTACAATTGCTATAGAATCTTCTTTTACTCCATTTGGTAATATTAAATTATTACATTTTCCCTGTTTAATTACTGGTATGTTTTCTGTCTCCTGACTTGACCCTCTCTGATATGCAAGCATAGTTGTGAGATTTCTTGGAGAAATACAGCAGATAATCCTGTCTCCTGTGCAGCGGTGAGGAAAGGTATAGTTTAAATTTACCTGAAAAGATGAAGTTACAAATATTAACCACAGAGGCAAGTGAAGGCATATGATAAAGCTCCCAAATACAGAACCCATAGTAATTTCCCAACCTGTAGTACTTTGTGTTTTGCCTGAAGATGTTCATTATAACTTTGGATCACCTCTACTTTTACTTAATTAATATGTTCCTTTCAACCAAACCATTTTTAATAAATATTTTGCATAGTTTTAGATTTACAGAAAAATTGAGCAGGGAGTACAGATCAATCCATTTTTTTTAGATCAATCCATTTTTAAAGTTGTTTAAAAATTAACTTTATAAAATGGTAGGTAATAATAATATAATTTTGCCATAAATAGAATTTATAAAAAAAGTATTAAAGTGTTCATGTAGCAACTGAAATTATATCTTGTAACATTATATGTATTATACTTTGAGAAAGAATTTCTCTCTTTTTTTTTTTTTTAAAGATTTTATTTATTTATTTGACAGAGAGAGACACAGCAAGAGAGGGAACACAAGCAGAGGGAGTCAGTGAGGGAGAAGCAGGCTTCCCACTGAACAGGGAGCCCGATGTGGGGCTCGATCCCAAGACTCTGGGATCATGACCTGAGCTGAAGGCAGACTCTTAATGACTGAGCCACCCAGGCACCCCCTATACCAGAATCTCTCTTGAGGCATGTCTTTTCTATCTCTAAGATTCTGGAGTATAAGCAGGCTATGTTTGTATACTTTTTTGTTTGAGGAAAGTGTGACTATTGTTTCAATAAGTATCTTCTATAAACAACAGAAATACTCCTATGTACATGTATATTTGCATTTGTGTACATATCTATAAATCTCTCTGTGGCTAATATCTGTGTCTCTAATGTCTTAATCTATATAACATCATTTCCTTGGGAATTTGCTCACTTAATCAATATATTGGCATAAGTCAGCCCTATTATTATCCCTTATCTGGTCTTGACTTTCCTACTTTCCTATTTAAATCATAACCTGAAAGGACAAAACCAAATTGCTCTTTCCATGCTCTCACTCTATAGCAGTCAACAGTGCTATTCATGATTCATCAGAACTCAAGAAATGCTTTCAGCGAAGATGATGAGGAAATTTAAAGGAT
Source organism: Enhydra lutris kenyoni (assembly GCF_002288905.1). Lineage (NCBI taxonomy): Eukaryota > Metazoa > Chordata > Mammalia > Carnivora > Mustelidae > Enhydra > Enhydra lutris. Next base: position 17,761,176 of record NW_019154110.1, read on the forward strand.
TTTCTATTTTTTGAGTTCAAACAAAGCATGTGAGGTTGCTGTTGCCAGTGTAACAGATTGGTCAGCATTGGTCCATAGCTTTGTTTTTAATAATAGGTAGCTATGGGTTCTGTGTGTCTGTGTGTGTATGTGTATTTGTGTACATTTCTTCCACTCAGTGTTAGATTTGTGAATTTTTTTGTAATGGTGTATGCGTATATAGATTCATTGAAGAAATAAACCACATGTTTTTGTACTTCTAGGGAATAGATTGTCCTCCTTTTTCACTAATACCAACAGTATTGCAATGAACATATATGTATATTCTTCCTTGAACATGTAAAAAATCTCTAGAGACCTGAAGGTAGAATAGCTGGGTTGAGGTTATTATTAATTTTCAACTTTATGGGATGTATCAAAATTGATGGTATGAATGTATAAGCAATGTTTCTATTTCCCCATATCCTATCCAAAACTTAACTTCATGAATCTTGTTAATTTTGTCTAATTAAATGAATGTGTGAAATAGTATCACATTTTAACTACATTTTCTCAATTGGTAGTGAGATACAGTGTTTCTACATTTGTTGGCCATTTATTATTTTTCTTTCTTTGTAAAGCCCTGTTGTTATATCCTTTGCTCATTTTTATGATCTTGTGTCAGCCTGTGGTATGTCTTTTTTTGTTTTTTGGGTTTTTTTGTATGTCCTTTTTATTTGTTTACAGAAGTTCTGTTTTTCCTACACAGAATTTCATCAGAATAAATCAGGTTATGCTGTATTAATATCTTCCAAATCTTATGGAATTAATGCAACAAATAATTTTTTTTTTTTTCCATGGAGTGTCTGTTGTGGGTTCCCAGATGGTTCTTCAGGAAAGCTGTCCTCCATACAATCACCCAGCAATCTATGTTCCTCTGACATTTCAGCACAAATTTTCCTCCGTAATTCCTGTGGTAGAAAGCAGAGAGCTGGCAAGTGTTGCTTTGGCAGTTAAATTCTTTTTTTTTTTTTTTTTAAAGATTTTATTTATTTATTTGACAGAGATCACAAGTAGGCAGAGAGGCTGGCAGAGAGAGAGGGGAAAGCAGGCTCCCCACTGAGCAGAGAGCCTGATGTGGGGCTCGATCCCAGGACCCTGGGATCATGACCTGAGCCTAAGGCAGAGGCTTTAACCCACTGAGCCACCCAGGTGCCCCAGGCAGTTAAATTCTTATCTTCAGAAGTGACACAAATTATCTTCTCTCATAACCCATTGGCTGGAACTGGTCACATGACATCAGCTTAACTACAAGGGGTGGGGTAGTGTAATCCTCTCACATACCTGGAAGGAGAGAAGAGCCACATGTGGATGATCATTAGACATTGTTATCATAGGAAGATTTAAAACTTAATATGTACATTTATTCTTCCTGATGAATTTTAATATTATTTTAATTTCTCTCTCCAAATATCATTGAAATTTTAATTAATATTGCCATACAGTTCAGAGTTATTGGTATTAAAGAGGGAGAGGAGAACTAACATTTTCCAATATTAAGCCTTCCTATTCCTGAGCATCACTTGTCTCCAAATACTCAAAATTTCACTTAAATCTCTTAGGATGGTCTCTAGCTTTAGCCATATTTGATCTACATGCCTTTGATCTTTAGTTAATACCTAACCATTTTATATTTTTGTTTCTGTTGTAAAAAAAGACTTTTTCCTAATTATTTCTCATTTATGAAAAGACTATTTGGGTATATTTATTTTGTGCCTGATAACCTTAGGAATGGTCTTTAGTTTAAATAGGTTTTAGTGGATTCTTTTAGATTTTCCAGGACGATAATATTAAAAACAATGTTTTTACTTTCATGTAGTTATGTCTGATATATATATATGTATATATATAATATAAATACAGTTTTCCTGTTTAAATAACAATAGTTTTAAATAGTAGTAATATTCATATGTAACATTACCTTGCCACTATAAAGAGAATGACTTTAGAATTTTACAATTAATAATGGTATTACTAATTTGAGCAGGGCTCATGATTTAGCTACTGAGTATCAATATAGTCACATGACTTAACCTATTTTGACCCACTGATAATGATAAATTATATTAACAAATTCTCCTATTAAGGTGTTTTTGCATTGTATAATAAAACCTACTTGGTCTTATTATATTACACTTGTAATGTTTATGGATTCAGTTTACTAAGACTTTTCCTGTGTTTTAGATAATTGGTCTAAATTTTTGTTCTCTTTGTGTCATCTTACATTTTGCTGTCAGGATTATGCTGGCTTTGTACAATGGGTTGCAAAGTTACAAGTTTTTTATTTGTATTATAATAGTTTAAGTGGCATTTGGGTTTTGTCATGATTAAAGATTTGCAAGGAATCCGAACAATTTTTGGAACTGGGATTGATTTTGAATATACTTCTCAATTCCTTCCACATTCATTATTCTATTAAGTTTTCTTACCTTTTTGGGACAATTTTGGTGGTTTTTATTTTCTTAGAAAATTACCCATCTTGCTGTAATTTTCAAATATATAAGCACAGAATTATATTTTTAATTCAACCATTTAAAATATACCTTGGCGTGATGCTTGTATTCTTTCCTGTATTCCTACCTTTGGGGTTTATATTCTCTTTTTGTTATATTTTTATTAGCTCTTCCTGAAATTCTAATTTGATGTTAATTTTTATAAATTACTAAAAACTTATTTCTTTTGCTCATTTAATGATAACATCAATTATAGTATAAAATTTCACAATGAATTAGTCCATATCTCATAAGTCTTGACATAAACTATTCCCTTTGTTGTTGTTATATACAACTTGTAAAATCTGTTTTAATCTCTTCTTGTGCCCAAAAATTATTTTAAAAAGTCTTTTCCATTTTTACAGTAGTTCATTTTTTCCCCCATTGGCAGTTTTGTTTTTATTTCATGTTTATTGCATTATTAAGATCATTGATTTTTTTGTTTTGTTTTTGCTTTGAAATGTTTTGAAATTTATCTTGACCTACTATGTGTTCATTTTAATAGTATGTGTTCATTTTCTAAAAAAAAATTGAAAGAATATGTTGTCTATATTTGTAGGACACAGAGATTGCTATACATTATTCTGGCTTCTTGTCCCCTGTTGTCCCAGTGTTGATCCCTTGCAATTCATGGTCTACACTGTAGCCAAGGAGCATTAAGGAAAAGGCTCATGAAATAAACTGGGTTGAGCTATTTAGACACAGGGTTAAGGATCAAATGTCTATAGTTCCCTGAGACATCAGAATTGCCTACTGATCTTTTTTTTTTTTTGTTCCCTTGTACATGCCTTAGCATTCTGCATATTTCATTATATCCTGATTTCTCTTGATCTTAGAATGTTTTGTATACAGTAAAGAGTGGGTTCTAGTTAGAGTTGGAAGCATATTCCTTATTCATTTCATATTTACTAGGTTTGTCTTACTTATTGAAAAGTTCATTGGGACACTGGGTCGAGCTTTTGTATTTTTGAACAGTTTCTCTGATGTTAATGAGGTCAATGCATTTTATTCAAAATAGGGCTATTCTTAGTTCTTATTGGCCAAGGATATTAGGGTTTTCTGAAGACAGACACTTAAGAATTAGGAGGTTGGTACATAATTAACTATCACAAATATTTTTTGGTTAAGTAATCTTTTTGTTAATTTTCATAAATAAAATTGAAAGTTCAGGGAAAGGTTCTACATTTTAAGTCTCATAAATTTGATCCTAGGTCTTCTGACACTAGGTCAGATTTTCCCAGTGAACTGCTTTTTTAAATTTTGTAAATTTCTTTTGCAGTGCAAAGGGTACAATTTTGCTATTAAGGTAAAATTCTGTGAAGTCTGCTGTTTTTTGGTTTTGCCGGTCTTGTCAGCAGAATCTCATTATTTGGGATTGGACATACATTATTTTAATTTTTGGTAACACAATTATATAGTGTTTCCTACAAAAGGTTTACAGGTGCATGTACCTATGTGAAGTCTAGGCACCTCAATATTTTAAAACACAACAAAGGATTAACTAAGAGTTACTGAATGGGATTAGAAATATATGTGGTTTACTAGAGTTCATTTATGCACAATTACGTAAAAAACCACTGGCAAATATAGTTTGGTTCTGGGATAAATATTTATTCCATTCTTTTTTTTCAAGATTTATTTATTTTAAGGGGAGAGGGGCAGAGGGAGAGAGAAACCCAAGAGCACTCTGTGCTGAGCTCAGAGTCCAACAGGGCTCAATCTCATGATCCTGAGATCATGACCTGAGCCAAAACCAAGTGCTGGACACTCAGCCGACTATGCCACCCAGACCCCTCAATTTTTATTCCACTCTACCAGAGGAATTGGGTAAACCAAATGTAGGAAATGGAAAAGTATGATGTCTCTTTCTTTGTTCTGTTTGGAAAGTTTTTTGATTATTCTCATTCTACCATTTTTACTGATTGTTTTATGCATTCTGTACTATGTATACCTTACACCCACTTTTTTTTTTTACAATTTTTTTAAAGAGTTCTTAGTACTAAAACTAGAGAATTTTCAGTGTTTTTTTCTGTCCGTAGTTGCTCAAAGTTCAGACTTTAGAGAATCATCACTGACCATATCCTTGGATGTAGCAATCTCTATTCCTACTTATAAAGACGTTAAGGATGTTTTCTTGTCTCACATATACATAGCACGCATGCACAAAGCTCTTAGAAGGTGTGCGTGAATAAGCAGGATATTTAGTTACTGCTGTCTGTGTCAAACACGGTGCCTGACAGAGTCCATAGTCAGCAACATGTGTCCAAGTTCTCTCCGTTTTGTGTTCTTTTCCTCCATCTGAATTCTGTCTGTCTCATCTGGGCTAAAGCAGTAGGTGGGGATGAAAGTAAACAAGTTTCAGGTTACATACATCCTGAAAACAGCTTTCTTCTAGAATTTGTTGACTCTGTTTCCCTGTTTTATTGCTATTAAAAGTCTCCTGTCCACTGCTGCACTTAAGGATTTTTGCACTTAACCACCTCATTTTTTTTTTTTTTCCCTGTACAAGAGCCAGTACTTCCACACACATTGTTTTAGTCTAATTTTGATAAAAACATATAAGTCGGTATTGGGAAATACTATGTAAAGTCCCATCAGCCTATCACAATTTCCACTTCGGAGTATTCTGTTTTCCACATATGTCTGTTTTTCCCACAGTGGTAAACATCCTGCATGTTTTACTTTGTGTGCTCATTCAGAACAACCTTGCAACATTTATTCTTGCTTGTGCGTGTGTTTATAATTTTTTATCTTTAAGAATTCTTAATATTATATCAAAATCAACATGGAGTTGAATCTTGAAAGAAATGGATATGGTGTTGTCCTAATAAGTAAAATGTTCAGGATACATATTTGGATAATAACACAAATTTAGTATATGATTTAACGAGTTCTCCAGTTTATTTTTTGTTTTAAAAAAATTTTATTTATTTGTCAGAGAGTGAGCATGTGAGCACCACAAGCAGGAGGAGCAGCAGGCAGAGGGAGAAGCAGACTCCTGATGAGCAGGGAGCTTGATGGAGGACCCAATCCCAGGACCCTGGGGACATGACCTGAGCTGCAGGCAGAAACTTAACCCACAGAGCAACCCAGGCATCCCTCCGACTTGTTTTCTGACACCAAATGCAGAACTTACTCCATTATACACCTTAATATAGATATGAAGCCTTAAAACACCTGCCTTCCAGGGGTGCTGGGAGCTCAGGGGGTTAATCCTCTGCGTTTGGCTCAGGTCATGATCCCAGGGTCCTGGGATCGAGCCCACATCGGGCTCTTTGCTCAGAGGGACCCTGCTTCCCCCGCATCTCTCTGCTTGCCTTTCTGCCTACTTGGGATCTCTCTGTCAAATAAATAAAATCTTAAAAAAAAACAAACAAACAAAAAAAACACCTGCCTTCCAAATACCACTATTAGTTTGCTCCTTTAGTTTTATGAGAGCTCTATCACTTTATCTGTGCACCATGAGGATACGAAAACATCTGTTCTCGTGCTTTGCTCTTCTCTTAATGGCTTATGACGTCCCTTCAGGAGTGTCTGCTTTGCTCTCTGCCTTTCACCTGTAGTCTCCTCAGGTAAGTTGGGTTGATTAGCCACTCTCCAAAATGGACCATTTTCTTGGGTGGTCATAAGTTGGGAAATTCTTCTTAACCCAATCCATTGTGACAAAGACACCAACACCGGTTTTGCTTGAAGCACATGATTTCACCTGCCATAGAATATGTCTCTAGTATTCATTTCTTAGCAAGATTTTTTAAAAAAATTTTTTCTTTTCAGCATAACAGTATTCATTGTTTTTGCACCACACCCAGTGCTCCATGCAATCTGTGCCCTCTCTAATACCCACTACCTGGTTCCCCCAACCTCCCAACCTCCCACCCCTTCAAAACCCTCAGCTTGTTTTTCAGAGTCCATAGTCTCTCATGGTTCACCTCCCCTTCCAATTTCCCTCAACTCCCTTCTCCTCTCCATCTCCCCTTGTCCTCCATGCTATTTGTTATGCTCCACAAATAAGTGAAACCATATGATAATTGACTCTCTCTGCTTGACTTATTTCACTCAGCATAATCTCTTCCAGTCCCGTCCATGTTGCTACAAAAGTTGGGTATTCATCCTTTCTGATGGAGGCAGAATACTCCATAGTGTATATGGACCACATCTTCCTTATCCATTCGTCCGTTGAAGGGCATCTTGGTTCTTTCCACAGTTTGGCGGCCGTGGCCATTGCTGCTATAAACATCGGGGTACAGATGGCCCTTCTTTTTACTACATCTGTATCTTTGGGGTAAATACCCAATAGTGCAATGGCAGGGTCATAGGGAAGCTCTATTTTTAATTTCTTGAGGAATCTCCACACTGTTTTCCAAAGTGGCTGCACCAACTTTAGCAAGATTTTTTTTGAGGTTTCTTGTCCAGTGCATTCCGCCTGCTATCTTCCAGGTTCTGCAACTCTGAGGATGCTCCTTCCTAGCTCTATGACGGTCTTTCTTGCGTGTGATCTTTCTTTTGTACAATGACAAAACATGCTCGTCCCTTTCGCACGATGGCCCCTTGAAGACACATCTCATTACTTCATCCAGAGGCAATGTCCTGGTCTTCCTTAAATAACTTCTTCCCAGGCTGAGGGTCCACATTATCTTATGGTTCTGTTATAATTCTGTTTTAATACTCCACCATCCTAATTGCTTCAGAAGTTTTAATTCCTGTTCTTCTACCTGTTACCCCTCTTGCCTGTCTATAGTCAATAATCTGTAACTTCTTACCTGTGAGCTTCTGTCCATGCCCTCAGGCTTCTGTCCAGGCTCTTAGTGGGCTACATCATCTACCAGTAAGCAGACGCCTGGAATAATTGAAGGTGTGACTCAGGTCCTTAGAGATCTGTGTACCTGGATGCATCATTTTGATTTTTTTATATGGGTGTCCTTATTGAGCTAGGTTTTGAAATGACACCGAGGTTAGTACTGAGGGATGTTATACAGAAAATAGCCATATAAATCTTGCAACTGTACATCTTGTAGGCATGGCATTGAAGCTTTTGTCTGTTACATTACATCATTTCTTCTGTGTGAGGATGTGGAGTAATTATCATCATGTTCTAAGTCCAGAAAAGCTGGACTTACCCTTAGTAATATTGTAAATCTATGAATTGATCATGATTTTTTTTTTAGCCCAGGGAAATCATATGTAAACATGTACCTTCTTTTGTGAAAATGTATTGATGTTAGAATATAAATTTTTATATCAAAGTTATCTTTGACTACTTACTTTTTGCCTTTTTATACCTATTATCTCACTTACTAAGGTTTACTTTTTTATGAGCTGCCTCAGATTCCTCATTTTGTTTGAATAAGTCAGATAAATACCTATAAAAAATAAGTGTGTAACTGAATAAAGTTTTTATATTCAATAGTTCAATTGGTTTAAAATGTTTTTATTGTAATAAAACTGAATTTAATAGATTATAAAACTTTGTTAGACTGTAAGCATTAAACTTGTTTTAAAAATTTAAAAATATATATTAACTGTTATATTTTTGTACAATTTTTTTCTGAATTTTTCTAAGCCATGGTAATTTTAAATCATTTAAACTTTATTATTGGGTTATCATTGCATTTTCTAATTATTTGGGGGAGGTTCATTCTGGAAATATGCAGATGTGATTTTTATCTTTCTTGTTTAGGTTTTAGATTTTTATATTTAGGAATTTGTACATCTACATCATCTGTACCTTGAGATTAACACCTCTTCAAGGTCAGGGCCAGTAATGACTTTATTATTACAGAATAATAAAGTGCTTTCAGAACTTAACTAGCTCTGTGACATTGAGCAAATGACATATCCTCTCTAAGCCTCAGTTTCCTCATCTGTAAAGTGTGGATAGAGTATCCATTTCATAAAGTTCTTGATTTAAAAGATTAATTACATCAAGCATTTAGAGCTAGTGCTTTTTGTATATTAGTAATGGCAGTAGTAGCTGCTTTAACTGGTAAATTCCCAAATCTCAGTTGTTTTATAAAACAGAAGTTTATTTTTCACTCTATAAGTGAGACAGGGAGGACTCTGTTCCACACAGTGATTCAGGGGCCCAGACTGATGAAACCCTGCCATCATCAATATGTAAACTTTTTCTTCTGAGTGATCTGTTATCCCTCTATCCCTCCATTCATACGTCTCAGGCAGTGGTGGTAGAATGAATATATGCATGGGGAAGGAGGGGAAGGGTTAATGGAGATATTAGAAAGGTTTTTATGGTTTAGGCCTGGTCATGGCATATGGCACTCTGCCTACATTGGCCAGATGACATGGTCCTACTTATATGTGATTGTGGCTGAGAAATGTAGTAGCTTCATGGGCAGCTTCTCTCTAGTAGTAACTCTTCCCTTCAGAAGAGGATCATGAATCTTTGATAGAAAACATGCTACTTCCATACAGGTGCATGGGACGTAATTAATAAATGTTGGGTATTTTTATATATCACAATATATCATAATTAAAATTTACCTCTTAGTCTCTTCAGTTAGGCTGGGATTGCTTCTAAGTCACACAAGGACTACCTTGCCCAGAGTCCCTGATTGGTGGCAGAATTGAAGAACAATGCAAGTCTTTTTTTTTTTTTTTTTTAAGATTTTATTTATTTATTTGACAGGCAGAGATCACAAGTAGGCAGAGAGAGAGGTGGAAGCACTCTCCCTGCTGAGCAGAGAGCCTGATGAGGGACTCAATCCCAGGACCCAGAGATCATGACCTGAGCCGAAGGCAGAGGCTTTAACCCACTGAGCCACCCAGGCGCCCCAACAATGCAAGTACTTAACAGCTATTTGGTGACTGGGTATCTGTGGATGGCGTGCACTTCAAGAATACGTGAATTTGGGGCACCTCTGCTGAGCAGGGAGCCTACTTCCCCCCTCTCTCTGCCTGCCTCTCTGCCTACTTGTGATCTCTCTCTCTGTGTCAAATAAATAAATAAAATCTTAAAAAAAAAAAAACACATGAATTTGATGTTGGATATGCAATCATAATTACCATTAGTATTAACTGAAAGTTACAATAGGTTCTTACAGTTGTAAGTTTAAAATTCTAAAAAAGTGAGCTGGTCGTAGGTTCTTACAGTTGTAAGTTTAAAGTTCTAAAAAAGTGAGCTGGTCGCCTTGCCTTAGCCTCACTGAGTATCAGCAATCTGAAGAAAAATAAGCCATCTGGGCATAGATGGACATGTAGAATAATAAATGCCGGGGCACCTGGGTGGCTCAGTGGGTTAGGGCCTCTGCCTTCGGCTCGGGTCATGATCCCAGGGTCCTGGGATCAAGCCCCGCATCGGGCTCTCTGCTCAGCGGGGAGCCTGCTTCCTCCTCTCTCTCTCTGCCTGCCTCTCTGCCTGCTTGTGATCTGTGTCTGTCAAATAAATAAATAAAATCTTTAAAAAAAAAAAAAAGAATAATAAATGCCATGGCAGTTAATTAATGACAATGTGGTTGGCCTCTTTGGAATACTGTATGATGGTTGTCACTAACTTCCCATTTCTTCAAACTCTTTTGGAAACACTAAATAAAGCTAGATGTGCTATGCAATTCATCAATGATTTTGTAATCTAAAATCAATATCTGAAGTTATGAGAATCTACTTAGATTGACTAACCTTTTCTCTACTGCTCCAGTATGTGTTAGCCCCTGCTTTTCCAATTAGAGTCTATTTAATCTCATGGGGATGGGATGTTGAACAGTGTCCTGTTCCTTCAGCATCTGTTCCTTAGTACTACTATTAAAATCACAAAGAGGACTCTAGTAAAAGGCAGCTAACTTGCAGCCAATCCTCTGCATCCTTGGAGCGTGGGTTTAGCATCTCTCATGACATGCCATGCTTGTTCTCCTAGAAGGAGGCAACAATATCTTAGAAGGCCAGGGCTGTGGAGGGAAAAAGTAGCATGAGCTATTTTGTAGCTGTTCCTTTGGAACTTTCATATCACCTCCTCCTTCTGGTTCCTCCGAAGTCAGGACAAAAGAAGGGTTCTAGATGGTAGGAGGTAAGTCCTTTTATTTAGCTGTTTGTGTTTTCTTCTGTGGTTATGCATGCACTGTCTCATGGCAGGCATGCAGATACTGGCTCTTTTGTGCATGTATCATTGAGTTCTCTAAGGGCCCCTATGGAGACATCTCTTGTGCACAGGTTCCTCGTATGGATGCAGACCGTGGCTAACCTAACATCCCAATAGCTTTTGTCTATAGCAGAATTCCTACAGCTTTTTACTGCTTGCTTATCTTGTCCCAGCGGAGTATCCTTTCTGGCAAAAGTGAATGAAGACAGTTCAAATATGGTTTCTTGGTCCTTAGGACATTTGAATACAAATCATGGAAAGGCAGTTTGCCCAGATTCTAATAGCACTTTCTTAAATGTGTAGACAGGGGCTGATCTAACCACCCTCCTACCTTCAGACTTCCTTAGTACTACTAGGTATGTTCAAAGTCTTGAGGGTGTGTATCAGACTCTTCTAATATCTGTCTCCAAAGCACAGGGACAGACCTGTGAATTTTTCTTGCTGTAAGGGCCTTAAAGCGGTATCAACCTCTCTTCTTTCTTTTCTTTTATTTATTTATTTTTTTAAAGATTTTATTTATTTATTTGACACAGAGAGAGAGAGACCGTGAGAGAGGGAACACAAGCAGGGGAGGAGGAGAAGCAGGCTTCCCGCAGGGCAGGGAGCCCGACTTGAGGCCCGATCCCAGGACCGTGGGATCCACCTGAGCCTAAGGCAGACACCCAATGACTGAGCCAGCCAGGCACCCCTCTTCTTTTCTTTTATCAACCCATTCTTTAAACTCTTTCTCTTGGTGTGATACAGGGGAGGCACTACCCTTCCAAATCTCTTCCTAAGCTGGTGGGTAGAGAAAAAAAAAAAATTCGTCATTTGTGTGAATATTCTCCTACCAGTTCTAGTTAGGGACCATTTGAATTCCTAGCTGTAGATAGACCAGAAGCAGAAAGTGATGGAAGATTTTATTGTCATTGCATTGGTTCTTTATGTTTTAGTGCAGCATGGATTTATCTTAGAGACAATAATTCTCTGATGAGAATTTTGTACAGTTATCACAGTCAAGCCATTTAAAGGCCTTTAGTTATTTTAAATTCTAAAATCCCATATGAAATTCCTTTTTACAGTTCCCCTTTATTATATTCTTATTTTTGTGTGTTTTTATTCTTTGCTGTGTGCTTGGACCCTCTCTCTTCTCTTACAAACCATGTCTTGTAAGTCTGTGTTTGGATTTAATTTTCTTTTGCATAACCCAAAAGATACCATGCTGTTGTTTTGCCACCAATCAAGTGGTTCTGATTCTGAAAAAGAAAATATAGAAATTTGAATGATTATGTGTATTTTGGCTAGATTTTTCTGTATTTAATAGTTAGGTATGTTGCCTTCTGAAATTGAATGGCATCTATTACCACTTGTTTTTCCTGACTCAGCTCATCATTAATTTCTTAATCCAGATAATTGTTGACATTCATGATGATTCTTGGATAGTTAACCATGAAGATAGGACAAAGAATCTAGGGGCAGGTTTTATTGTTTTCAACATTAGGGGTTTAGCCCACATCCTGAGATAAGAACAAATGTTGCATTCAGTGTACTGTTTTACTTTACTAGGAAATAGAATGGTATATATTTTCTGTCCTGTAAAGTAGGAAAGAAAATCTTAAGTGATCTACCTGAGAATCCTGACACATATTATCATTCACAAGACAGACCATGGATAACCACAAACCTGAGCAAGTTGCAGATGCTGGGTGTTAGGGATAAGTGGTTCTTTTACCACACCAGACAGTACACACATTCTAGTCTTCGCTGCAAAACTCCAATGGCCACACGCCTTGAACCTTCAGAGTGACTTATAAATGTTCAACAATCCCACAGTGTTAAATATGCAGAAGCCTAGGATCTGCTCTATGGAGTTAATAGGATTGTTTCAAGGATTAAATGCAATCATGGTTTTTTTCTTCTTCTGACCCTGAAATAAAAAGTATTTCCCCATTGACTAAAATCTTTCTGAGGACTGGTAGGTACTTACTTATTTTTGTCCTCTTCCACCATCCCAGTGGGGTTGAACATATCTTTAAAGTATTGTGAACTTGGATTTTGCTCTGGAACTTAAAGGGATCCTGAATCATTTGTACTTTCTAGGGAAACTAGCCAGTGCTTTGATCCCTTTGTTTTCTCCCCTTTATAGGAAAATTCCTCAAAAAGAGATGTCTATATTTGCTTTTTCCATTTCCTTTATTCTCATTCGAACCCACATTAATTGGTGTTTTGTTCCTTCCTCCATTGAAAGAGTGTTGCCAGAGTCCATGATGTTCGCCATGATATCAAATCCAGTAGGTGATAGTTATTCCTCATCTGATTAGGTCTAGTAACACTAAGAAGAATTGATCATTCTCTTCTTGAAACACCTTTTTGCTTTGCTTCCAGGAACTATCCTCTCAGTCTTCCTTCTATTTTACTTGTCACCCTTTCTTAGTCTCCTCTTTTCATTCTTCTTCATCTTCTTGAAGCTCAGTCTTCAGACCTGCTCTCCTCTGGCTCTACACTCACTCCCTAGGTTATCTACTCTCTCAGTTTCAGGGGTTTAAAAGCCAACTGAACTCTGATAGTGCCTAAATTTATATCTACAACCCACACCCGTCTCCTGAAATGGTTCTCCTATATCTAACTGCCTACTCAACACATCCCCCTCAGATGTAAAATTGCTGTCTCAGACTTAATATGGCTAAAATGTAACTCTTGATTTCTAAGCTCCCAATCTGCTCCTCCCACAGGGTTATCTTAATAATTGGCAACTCCATCCTACCAGTTGCCTGGGCCAAGAATCTTGGAGTCATTTTGAGTTCCTGCTCTCTCTTATTTTTCTATATGACTGTATTGGAAAATTCTTTCAGTGGTACCTTTAAAATATATCCTGAATCCAGTCACTTCTCAAGTGCTATCTCTTTTACCTAAAATGATACTGTGGTTCACTTGGGTTATTATAATAACCTGCTAAGTTCCCCCACTACTCCCCAACTTGGCAAGAAGAGTAGGGATTCCAACAATGTGAATTAATTGAATTCATTTGGGATTCAGATTTTTGCTAAAAAAATAAATGCATGTTTCCCTATTTTTGAGGTGGCCGTGTGAACATCATCTTACCCAGGTTCACTCTCGGGATTTAAGATAGGTTTAAGTCTCCCTCACTGATCAACACACACACACACACACACACACACACATACACACACACACACCCCACATCTTCTTTATCCATCATCTATGGATGGACACTTGGATTGCTTCCATGGATTGACTATTGTAAATAATGCTGTAGTAAATCTAGTACTGTATGGATCCCTTTGAATTAGTTATTTTGAAGATGAAGATTCTTTTATAGTAGATAATTTCTTACTCTATCAATAGTGAATGGAATCTGGCAGAGCTGCCCATCTAGCTGGGTCTTAAATCTTAAATATAACTGGCCTCTGACTTCCCAGTAAGAGGAATGACTTCAAAACCAATGGCTACTGATAGAGATTTTCTTCTAAAAGGGGCCCACAGAAGCATTTTTGCTGGCTTGGTTTGTTTCTCACTCACTCGGACCCATTCCATTATTTATTGCCACAGGGTTGAGGCTTGAATATTATCTCAGTCCTGCTTTTCTCATTGACCTACTTTTAGGCTTCATGCTCTGTGGATGTGATCTGCCTTTGGCTATTAGGTTCATCAAAAACTTTAGTTTTCAGTAATAACTTTCAGTTCTCTGTGCCAGGTGCCCTAGGGCCTTTGGGTCCTCAGCCAAATCACAAAAATGAATAAAAACAACTTTTCCACTTTCATTAATAGGAGAACAAACTTCTCATCACACTTTCAGAAGAGTTGGCCTTTGATCACAGTCTCTTGTTTGGGTTGATGGGATTTGAGATTTAATCAGTGATATTTGGCCCACACAGAAAGGTGTGGAATTGGTAGCACTTAACTACAGCCCTGCTTTTAGTATTCAGAAAATAATAATTATAGCTGCAATTAATACCACTTACTTTGTGCTAGACAGTGTTGTATTTCTAACATTTAACCCTCACAACAACCTTATGAAATCTGGATTATTGTGATCTCCTTTAGACTTGCCTAAAGTCATAGAAGGCCTCCTCTTGGAGAAGGACATTCAGATGTTCTCCTAAAGCAAAAGACTATTCTTTTGAAAACTTTATAGTATTTCCTTTAGAATAAGGAGTAGTGACTAGGAGATAGAACATGCTACTTTTTGCTCGTTCTATAAGAGAAAGGGCCCAATTCTTTTGCGTCTTCTCCTAATTATATTCATTTCAATCCTAGAAGGATAAGGTAGCAGGGCAGTTTCAGTGCACTTTTGGTGCCTGGTTCCAGACAATGAACCAGGCTTCCAAATGATTTCCTAATGTTCCCTACCTGGTAGGAGCTTAGGGAAGCTCCCAACTTATTTATGTCATTGAACAAACCATGAGGTAAGGATAGTTTCTGTCCTAGCAGATTCTGAAAAATTGGGGCCAAAAACCTTTCCAAGCAGGAAGCCACATTTGAGGAGTGTTCTCCTGAGTTATCCTGTCCCAAGTAATTCACTCTCTTGTTACTTATTTACTTTTTTTTAAGATTTTTTTTTTAAATTTATGTATTTGACAGAGAGAGATCACAACTAAGCAGAGAGGCAGGCAGAGAGAGAGAAGGGGAA
Organism: Enhydra lutris kenyoni; assembly: GCF_002288905.1. Classification (NCBI taxonomy): domain Eukaryota; kingdom Metazoa; phylum Chordata; class Mammalia; order Carnivora; family Mustelidae; genus Enhydra; species Enhydra lutris. Next base: position 17,776,405 of record NW_019154110.1, read on the forward strand.
GCAGGCTCCCTGCTGAGCAGAGAGCCCCACGCAGGGCTCGATCCCAGGACCCTGGAATCTTGACCTGAGCTGAAGGCAGAGGCTTTAACCCACTGAGCCACCCAGGCGCCCCTCTTGTTACTTATTAAGAGTAGCTGTGACTCAAATGCTGATGTTTAGACTAGATTTTTAGTGTATCTGTTTCAGCGTTTTTCAGAAAAGAACTGTAATTCTACCTTTGGACCTTTTTAGCTACATTAATAAGGCCATGCCTATATAAATAACATTTGATTATCTGAAAGTAAAAGTACTTCATGAATCAGACTGACAAAAACAGCGAAAACCTACTCACTTAAACATATAATTTGGTCATTCCTACTTTTGGCAATCTCCTATATGTTTCCCAGTAAATTAGTGTGATTACACTTGAGCATCAATTTTCACTTTAAAGAGGATATTCTTCTATACATCTTTTCTCTGACCAGCAAGCAGTCTCCAGAGACTCTAGGAAGTCATTAATATATTGAGCTTTGAAGTTTCTGATTTGGTAGATTATCTATATTGAGTCAGTATTAAGTGGCCTAATGCTCAAATTTCTTCTCAGCTAGTTAGCTCCACGGGTTAGAAAATGCTATTAGCAAAGCCATTTATTTTCTGTATAGAAGAGAAAGTTGCAATTCTGAACTATTGGTTGGACTCTTACCCCCATCTTGTAAATGTATGCAGTGTTTCGCAAAGCAGGAGTCAGGGACACTCTGACCATGGCATTACATAGTGCTTCATCTGCCCTTTGCTAAGCTTCCTTTTCCTCCCATCACTGAAGGAAAACAATGTCACTTTCCTTCTACCCCCAAGAATCTTGTCTTGATTCGTCGAATCCATGCCACTTTTCAAAGGAAAAAGCAGCGGGCTGTTTGTGTTCTATCCAAGGGCGTCAACATTGGTGATGGCGTAGGCAGCGTATATATAACTTTATGTCAAGGACCATTTACCAGTTACTCCATTGTATACGAGAGACCCCTGTGACATCTGAATAAGCACCGATAAAGAACTGGTTGGAACTCTTGGCTTCCACCACCATGTGATTGAATTCTAGGTCCACGTATTAAGCTATCTACTCACCGTCTCCACTCAGTTAAGATGAGTGTCAACCCTAATGACTACAGAATTCCATTCTTCCCCTCTATGAGGGTTGAATGGTACCCTTCCCCGAAAGATATGTTGATCTGGAATGTGTGAATGTGATTTTATTTGGAGAAAGGGTCTTTGCAGATATAATTAAATTAAGGATCATTTCATCATCTCATTGAGATGAGATCATTCTGGGGCCCTGAATCAAATGGAAAGTGTTCTTAGAAAAGACACACAGAGGAGGAGAAAGCTGTGTGAAGACAGAGGCAGTGAATGTAGTTATGTACCCCTAAGTCGAGGAATTCTTGGAGCCACAGAAGGTGAAAGAGGCAAGAGAAAATTCTCCCCTGGATCCTTTGGAGAGAGCGTTGTGTTGCTTGACTTCTGTCCTCTACAACTGTGAGAGACTAAATTTCTAGTCTTAGTCACTAGGTTGGCGTCATTAGTTGCAGCAGTCCTAGGAAACTAATGCACCTCTGAAATCTCCTTCAGCCCCAGTCGTCGGGTAATGGCAGCTCTAGTCTTCTAGGTCATGCCAAAAACCTTCAGGATGGTTCGTGACTTCTTTCCCTCTTCCGTACCTGTCATCTAATTTATCAGCGCATCCTTCAAAATATCCCAAGTCAGTTTTTACTATTTCCATTGCTGCATGCATCTTTTAAGCTACCATTACCTTTGCCTACTGCATTATAAAAGCTTCCCAACACATCTCCCTGCTTTCATCATGTCTTACTACACTTTATTTTCAACAGAACAGCAAGAATGGTCCTTTATTTATATTTTTTAAAGAAGGGTCCTTTAAATTTTTTTTTATTTTTTATTAACATATAATGTATTCTTAGCCCCAGGGGTACAAGTCTGTGAATCGCCAGGTTGACACACTTCACAGCACTCACCATAGCACATACCCTCCCCAATGTCCATAACCCCACCCCATTCCCTCCAAGAATGGTCCTTCAAAAACCAAATTAGATCATGACATTTCTCCATTTAAATACTGCCAGCAGGGGCACCTGAGTGGTTCGGTGTGTTAAGGCGTCTGCCTTCGGCTCAGGTCATGATCTCAGGGTCCCGGGATGGAGCCCTGCATCGGTCTCTCTGCTCAGCAGGGAGCCTGCTTCCTCTTTTCCCTCTCTGCCTGCCTCTCTGCCTACTTGTGATCTCTCCTGTGTCAAATAAATAAATAAAATCTTTAAATAAATTCTGCCAGTGGTTTTTCCATTTTAGAGTAAAAACCAAAGATCTCAACAATGGCCTCTAAAACCCCAGGCCAGCTTCTCTTTATTCTTAATCCTCTGTGAGAACTACTTAGAATATTCTCTTAAAAACTTGCGACCCCTCCCCTTACACATACCCAGTCCCCCTTACCCTGACTAGTTTTCCCATGACACTTCACTCTGTGATTACCTTTTTTATTAAGCAAATTTACTGTCTTGCCCCATTAGAATGTAAACACCGCGAAGGCAGAGATTTTTCTTTTCATTTTCCTATTTTTATCACTGCTATATCCCAAGCTTCTAGAATAGTGGTCAGCAAATTCTTTCTATTAAGGGTCTTAGTCCAGTTGGGCTGTTTTTTTAAAAAATTACCACAGATGTGGCTTAAACAGACAATATTTCTCACAGTTCTAGAGGCTGGACATCTGAGATGAAGGTGGCACCATGATTCTTCCTGGTTTATAGATCACCATTCTCTCTTTGTATCCTCAGGTGGCAGAGAACAGAGGGAGAGGAGGCAAGCTCTCTGGTGTCTCTTATGAGGGCACTAATCCCATCATGAGGGCCCCATCCTCATGACCTAGTTACTTTTCAAAAACTTCAAGTCATATTTGGATTTTTTTTAAAATAAGATTTTATTCATTTATTTGAAAGATCACAATTAGGCAGAGAAGCAGGTGGAGGGGGGGAGCAGGCTCCCTGCTGAGCAGAGAGCCCGATGTGGAGCTCGATCCCAGGACCCTAAGATCATAACCTGAGCCAAAGGCAGAGGCTTTAGCCCACTGAGCCACCCAGGTGCCCCCATATTGGGATTTAATGAAACATTCAGGTGATAGCAAGCATCTTATATTGATACAGTGTTTTAATGTTGAGCATCGGTACAGAAATCCTCTGGTAGAGCTAGAGTAGGGACTGTCATAGTTCTTGTGACCTCAGTGTCACTCAGCTAGGACAAGGCATATGAGAATCCTAGCTTGGGCTTCTGATCTCTATTTCTGTCATCATGGCCTCAATTATTAACAGGTGATTCTTTTTGAAAATGTTATTCTCTAAAAGGTGAAGTATTTCAGTTTTGTTCCAGGACCATAGTTTTTCCATGCCCTGTCCCAAATCTAATGGTTATATTAAACACAGACTTGGAGGGTTCTGTCTGTCGTGGTTCCTGCAACACGTCCAGCTGTTCTTGCTTGCGGAGTAGGTGTCCCAGTGGGCTATGTCTTTTAGTTCCTACCCCTCACTGTAGAGTTAGTGCACTGAGAAAGGGAATAATCAGCATAGGAAAAATGCTTCACAAAATGCAGAGATGAAACAAAGATTTGGTAAAACTGGAAATTTTGATTACATACTTGGGCTCCAGCCAACTTGAGTTAGAGGAAATCGCTGCTGTAAAACCCCCTTTCCCACTTGTACTTTGCTGTACAAATAACCTGAATACCGAGAGTCTGTGTACTAAGTGTTAAGAATGTTCTTCCATTTCACTATCTGCTTGTCAGTATGGGGTGAGAAAAATCACCATGTTGCCTGGTGCCCCATAACCAGAAATTATAGCCCAGAGCAATGAATCACTATGGCTACCCCAGTGCTTATTCACATCCTCTTTCCACAAAGAGAAAGCAAAAACACATCGCCTTGCTTCTTAGTCTTCTGGATGCCTATCTAGAAAAGCCTCCTGAAGATAACATGTATATTTCTATTTCTCAAGTATCATTTTCTTTCTTTTTTTTTTTTTAAAGATTTTATTTATTTATTTGACAGACGGAGATCACAAGTAGGCAGAGAAGCAGGCAGAGAGAGAGGAGGAAGCAGGCTCCCTGCTGAGCAGAGAGCCCGATGCAATGCAGGGCTGGATCCCAGGACTCTGGGATCATGACCTGAGCCGAAGGCAGAGGCTTTAACCCACTGAGCCACCCAGGTGCCCCTCAAGTATCATTTTCTAGGTACTCTTTCTTAAGATAATTTCTCTCATACCCTTTCTGGCTTTCTTCCTTTTCCAACCAAAAGAAATGCTAATTTCATTAGTTTCTATAACTACAGCAGAGTAGTCCTTCAAAATTCACGGATCCTTTCTCCAGTCCAGCCTTGTTAATTTTCTGTGTCGCCTAAGTCCTGGGGGCCCATTGATTTTTGGATTATTGACAGTAGGATGCAGTCACTGTTCTAAGATATTAATGTAGTCCGAATGGGTCTTCTTGTACTAATTTGGATTTAGTAAATGTAGTTAGTGTGGGGAAGTAAAAGATTAAAGGGGTGCTGGGTCTAAAAGGTGGTGTTAGCCAGGAGCTATGTTGGTAATAAGGTCCTTTGAACATATTTTGGTAATGTGTAGGCACCAGAAATGTTTGATGAAGGGAGAGGGTAATACTGGAAATGGCAGTGGAATGATTTTCTACTGTCTCTCAGCCCTGCCAGCCACGCAACTAGGGGAGAGAGGGGCTGAATGAACACAAAATTCCAGTTGCTGAACAAAATAGGATCAAAGAAAAGGGAAGAATAATCAGAGGTAATGATGGTAATTTGTTTTTTAGTTCAGAGATAATTGACCCACGCTGAAGACATGATTATGGTACATTAAGGAGATTAAAAGAAAGACAAAGACAAAGGCATGGAGTGATGACAAACAATTCAGAATTCTGTATTAGGATGTTTTTATAACCACAATATTTTGATATTAGCCTTTCAACCCACAAAATGCAGCAACAGCAGAAAAACCAACCAGATTCCACTTTAGTTGTCAGATACGTTTTCTTTTTTTTTCTGCCTGTTTCTTCCTCGTTTACATTTCTTCTCACAGCTGCCCGTACTTGAAAATACCAGGACCAGTATTACTGCTGGTAATAAGGATGTGGAAAAGTGGAGAGAAATGAGGGTCTATTTAGATGAGAAGAGTGAGTGTTCTCTATTCCTGCATTTTTCATCCAGCTCAGGCGTGGGTATTTTGGGCTCTGAGATTCTAGCAGCCCTCAGCTGGGATGTCTTTCAGTTGTGAATTTCCCAAAGTGTGACTTACGAAGCCCCTGAGATGATTCAGAGGCTGTGTGTGGACCCATTTTTTGGTTTTATCAGTTATAGATTTGAATGAGTGTTAAAAATGTTATTTATCCCTTAAATCTGTGTTGTCAGGGTAGTTCTTAGGATGAAGTAAACAAAGTGAGTCTACTTAAAGGATAACGCTGTTGAAATAATTGTGCCGTGCGTACACGTCTGGGGTACTAAACCATGATAGAGGCCAGGGAATTACTGATTTTGTGAAACACTGTTTTAGTCCCTCCCTTCTTTCTTCCCTCAGAGCCCTCTCATCACTGCCCTGTGGCGATAGAGTGGGAGAGAGGAAGGGTGGCAGTTTTGAAACACCATCAGAGCGTGGAAATTTGGGTGCTGTGTACTGATTATACGGATACAAATCCCCACAATCTGTAACCTCTAGAAATCTAGACTTGAATTATGCAGCAAGTCTTCTGCCTGCTGGCAAGTCAGCTAGTAATTTAGAGAGTATGCAAAGAGAAAACCAGCGATACCACCAAGGCTGACTGGTGTAGTGAGGATACATACATTTTTGTCTCAGTGTGTGTGTGCATTTGGCGCTAGGCTGACTGCAGGCGTATGATCAGGCTTCAGCGCAGAATGAGGTGGTATGTTTTCCGGGACCATTCAGCCTCTTTCAGTCAAGATGGGATTTGTTAAGAAAAACATACAGAGCCTATTAAAAGAAATTAATTTTTAATTAATTAATTTTTTCCCAATCAATTCTGTCCTTACCCAGAAATTAATTTTTTCCCCAATCAATTCTGTCCTTACCCAGATTTTCCTATTACCTACATGAAGGCACACTTTTTCTTTGATCTAGTGTTCACCCCATCATTTTCGGAGGTGCAGTTCACTGCTTAGTTGTTCAGGAGATTAGCTTCCACCACTCTCTGTACTTTCTAAACTGAATTCCAAAAAATCTTTCCATTCACATGAAAACTGGAATTGACATCCAAACTACTTTTTCAGAATGAAGTGAGATGATTTTTCTCAGTATACAAGGTAAGCTAAGTGGGTTGCCAAGGCTAGAACAAAAATGGTTTCCAGGTTGGGGGGAAAAAAAGCATAAGAAATATAAAGGAGTTGGATACAAGCTATTCTTGGATGGAAATACCTTGCCAGGTAGACCTCAGAAATGCTATTTTTTTTTTTTTAAGATTTTATTTATTTATTTGACAGAGGCACAGTGAGAGAGAGAATACAAGCAGGGGGAGGGGCAGAGGGAAGAGCAGGCTTCCTGCTGAGCAGGGAGCCTGATGCAGGGGTTTGATCTCAGAAACCCTGGATCAGGACCTGATCCAAAGGCAGAGGCTTAACAACTGAGCCACCCAGGTGCCCCTCCCCCACCTTTTTTCAAATTAGATACATAGGCCTCCTATCCCTTTCTCTTCACATCAGCGGTTACTGCTTTAGAAGTTGTGATCTACTGCTCTCACCTGAGCGACCTTCAGTGCCTTGGTGCTCGGCTCACCAGCTTACTAACTACACTGGCTGTGACCCTGAACAGAGACAGAAACAATGTATCTGTGCTATACTCTGTTCAGTGCCCAGCTGACACTTGGCCTCTGTGCAACATTGACAACCTGTACCCCTCTGACCTGCTTGATGGTGATGCTCTAGTTTTAGCTTGGAAGTAGTCTCAGACTCCTCCTCAACATAGTCCTTATTGAGCCTACTACTAATTCTCAGGGGGAAACCTATTTGCGCCCTTAGGATAAAGCCATGGAGGAAACCTGCATAGAATCACATGGGCTTTTGTAGAAGGAAATAATGGATCGTGCAATAATTCCACTGTCCCCTTTACCTCACAGGGCATTTTTAGTAGATTAATAAATTTTATTTTTCAAGTGCTTTGAGCCCAAGAGAAGTACCAGTGCCTAGCTATAGTAGTCTGTTTGAGATCTGTAGGGAAAGATTTAATATTAAACCTTTTAAGCTTGACAGCTCCTTTTACACATGCCCAGCTTACCGCACTTCAGTGTTAAGCAACCTGGGTCAGCATAAAGGTTGAGTTCCCTTTTCGTTTGATATCTTCTGAGCACCCATTGTCAGATTTAACAAGCTGTGTATTGACACTATTCAGTATACGTTATCTGCCAAGATGCATTCCAGCCATTCAAACAAGGGTGTTCTTTTAAGCTGGCAATGAGAATGACTATTGCATTGCTTATGGTGTCAAAGTTGGAGTGCACAATGTCACTCCTTGGCTATGCCGGTGTTGGGAAGAGGCAAGGTGCAACTCTTTAGTCTCCAGAAACTTTGCAAGGACAAGGTAAAGGCCCCAATCCCTTTTAAGCAGCTTTTTCTTTCAAAAGGAATTGCTTGCAATCCAAACTTATAATACTAGCTATATTTATATGCATTTATATATGTATGTGTACTCTTGCTATCTGGTCTGTTTTTGCATCTCCTCTTACATTCAGTAGTGTGAGGGGTTAGTTTATATTCTTCTTGAGTCATGAGTTATTCAAGAGATTGCAACTCTTTATAGTAATGTATTCCGTGTGTCACCCTGCTGAATGCATTGGGTCTGCCATACACAACCAACAGTGGTATGCTCGGCCCCCTTCCTGGGCACCAGAAAATCACCCTAGCCTTTACTCCCACTTTGTTGTCCAAAACATCGTTAGGCAAGCCTTTATGGGTATAATTAACTTTAATAAAAATCTGGAATATTTTTATATTTATATGGAAGGAAGTTAGAGTGAGAGAGAAAAAACAGTCAGTGTGAAATATAGCTATTCCCATAGTGGGAAACACCCAGGAAATTCAACTTTTGAGGGATGAGGGTTGATTTTGAATGGGGAGGTTTCTTTGGAATGTTTTCTATTCCTAACTGTATCCCTGTTTTCACATAAATCTCTTTCTGGGGCCACCACTTCCTTGTAATATCTGCTCTGGTTCAAGTTATTCATGCTTTTCCCTAACAACAAGGAGCACATATACCAACATTTAAATTATTTGCCTTAAAATACATTTGGAATAATGGTTCTGAGGTCTTCAACAGAATGGAACCAGTGGCCCTTGTCTTTACAGTCCTACTCAATAATATGGTAAAGAGCAATGGAGTGTGGGTGGCTTTATTACTGAGCACCCACATAGCGGTGCAGGGTGGTATAAGACAATTAATTCCCTTAGAGTATTTTCCACCAGGAAGAGTTGAAGCCTCTCTTATTTTGGTCGTCCAGCTGCCAATGATAAAATCAGACAGACACTTACCTTTCAAAAAGAAACAATTCTCCGGAGGCCTATAGTCCAAACTAGAGGTAAAAAACTCCATTGGTCCTATGGCCACATGATGAAGTTGATTGAATCTGGTAGGGAGCTGGCGCAAACCGAGGGCTAGCTGTTTCTTTTAAAGGTGTCATTTGTAGATATTGGGGCCTTAGGAGTCGCCCAGTTCCAGGGGGTAGCATATTTGTATGACATGGGTACAGTGCCATTGTACTGATCTCCCTTCAGATACAAGCCAAGTGGTGCTCTTTGAGTTTATAAGAAAACATGGCTCCGTGCCATTATATCTGATTTTTGAGTATGTGAACATATAGTCGTCAGATCTTTCTCTTCTCTCAAAACCGCAGTTCTACGTGAAACTTCCCAATTTAATTTCTTGCAAGTAATTCAAATAAAAAACAAGTCTGTGTAAGCCAGCAAAATATCTGCAGGCCAAGTTTGTCCCATAAACAAAGAAACTACATTCCATCTAAATCCTTAAGGCACAAGAGAAACATTTCCTAACTGCCCTAATAAGTTGAGAGACTGGTTTTTCTTACGGTAGGGATAGGATTTCATATTATAATTAGAATGAGTATACCTCATGTTTTGCCTGTGGCAGTCATGGTTTATGGCTCTAATCACTGTATCCAGTTTCATTCAGCATTTGTCCTAGAGTTTTTATTTTTTTAAGCATAACTTTATTGATAGCTGCATTAAGATAAGCACGGTGCATTTGGTTGATTTCATTTCTACTCCCAGCTTCTGCCATGTCAAGTATGAGATGCATGCACAGTGAACAGAGTTCTTACTTCAACACATAGGTCATCATTGATTCACTTTTCATATTTAATGGTTTCTCCTTTCTGGCTGTTTCCAAATGCCCAGAACACCCTATCTCCTTCCTTTGAAAGAAAGCATTAAGAGTGCTTGTTGATGAACCAAACTGCACTCTTCTAGGGGAATCTAGGGATGGCTAACACCTGCAGTTAGGCAATGATGGAAGAGCTGACTATTGCTACTGTTTCTGCTGGCTACTTGGTGAGTTGCCGTGGTATTGCTTTGGGATGCTGGATGCAGAAAGCATTAGGCCACTATTCGCATACACTGGGAAACATGCAGAATTGTAGGTTAAAGATATGGGAAATGTGTATGGGAAATAATTGTTGGAATGTGTTGCTACAGTGATTTTTGTCACTTATTCTATGGTAACTCTACAAGTTATTTTACTATTTCATTATGCTTTTTTATTTTGCAATAAATTCTTGACTGCAATGAGCTAAAGCAAAAAAAAAAAAGGGGGGGTATGTATAATAAGAGATTAAAATAGGAATTTTTGTTAAGATTTTGATGAATGTGAAGCTCTCTTGAGACTTTGTTGAAAATTATTCCCTAAGGGGTTTGTCATGATATCGATGAGTATTTGACCAGGAGTTAGAAACATGCTAAAGAAGCATCAGCCTTTCCCTTTAAAAGTTAACAGTTACTTTAAAAAGACTACCCTGTCAGCAATGATCGAAAACCTACATTTCATTCTGTGAAGCATGACTTTTCATTTAGATCAAATGATGGTTCTAAATTAGTTTCTTTCATTGTTGATTTCAACTTTCCCTGTGAATACACTAAAAATAAATTAATAGTTGTTAATATAATTGCTTCATTAGCAGAACTTTGCAAAGATTTAAATGACACCAGTTTTCTTTTCCTCAGTGTTAACAAATGCTTCAAGTAGAGAATGAATTTAGATAAATTCAATAATAACTTATTTTTAAATTCCAATTAATGGAATCAAAATCATTCTAAGTTATAACATCTGACAGTATTGTGAATACTAGTATAAATTTGCATTTCTCAACGTTTAATATAAAATGTTTTGTGGGGAAGATAAGGACACAGATTTTAGTGACATACAGTGTGGTGGTAAAAATAATGTTCTTTTTAAGATGCCATGAAGCAGAAATGTGCTTGAAATTGGTTGTGGTACACACATAATTTATAATCACATCTAAACAAATTTTACTATTATGGTAATCAAAATGGAAGCTGTAGATATCAAAGTAATATTGTCATATATATCCACTTAGAATAAAAGAATTATAGCTTTATTTTATAATGAAGTTGACCTTAAGTTTTTAAAAACTCTTCAGCATGGCAGTACATGCTTACCTCTCTAAGTTACTCCGTTCCAGAGTTACCCAAATTCAGAGATTTGTAATGAATTTGTGTTTTATGAAATGAACTAAGTGTTTTATGATGGTGATGGTATTAAGCTGCTTTTTTAAAGAAAGTAAGTTGTTTAATATTTGCTTACATTTTATCCAAAATTAATTGAAAATCTTTACTCAAAATCTGTAACACATGAATACCCCAAAACTGCAGCTTTTGAAGTATTTGGCAAACTTGCAAACAAGACCTTGGAAATTGATCTCTCAAAAAGGCAAGGAAAAACTGAACAAATAAAGCAATAAAAGCCCAAGTTGCTGCTTTGCTATTCAAAGTGTGGTGCTAGGCAGCTTTGGTGATGGTGATTCCAGGAGCTTTTGAGAAATGCAGCCTCCCACCCACCCAAGACGTGCTGAATCATAATCTTCATTTTAATAAGTTTCCTGGGGCAACTGTATTTATATTAAAATTTGAGAAGCACTGGTTTGAAAGACTTCATTTGGAAATTTGATAATTACACGTTGGAATATCTTGACAGATGGGATGAAGACTTTGACACTTTTTTATTGGAAACATTTATATTCTCCACTAGGATGACATGAAATTGAAAAGGCCTGCAAAGTTGCAGTATCTAAATTTGGCAAAGTATACAAAATAACCAAAAAGAAAAATCACAGAGATTTTATGATTAAGAAAAGTAAATGGAAACAAAATTACAATATTCATAAAAATATTTGTTCTGAGGCACTTATACATCTATAGGATAAAAAGTTGGAATGGAAAATAACATCCATTTATGAGAAGTTGTTCTCATCTTAATAGACACCTCAACATCTTCAGAGAGTGGTTTTTCTCAGTTAAGAACATAACCTACAGGGAAGAGTCAATTGAAGGTGTCAACAATTTAAAATCTCATACATATAAAATGCAACATTGAGGACAGTGGGTGAAAGTTATACAATAAGAGTATTTTGGAAAAAAAATTTAAGATCAGTATCAGTTGCAAGACGTCAGAGATATATATGGTTAAGAAGTTGATTAATCTATGCCAAAATAATTATTCATATTACTTTTGCTTTTTTTTTTTGCTTATGATGTCAGTATCAATAATGTTTTATCATAATACTGTTTTATCTGCATTTATAGGAATACATTTAAATTTTAATAATTACATTTTGAAAATAATTTTGAATAAAATTAAAGGTCCAGCAATATAATAAAACCAATTTGAAGTCAGTAAATCATTTTAAAAATCATACAATTTTATTTTTTTAAATTTTTAATTTTTTCCCTAGATTTTATTTATTTGACAGAGATCACAAGCAGGCTGAGAGGCAGGCAGAGAGAGAGAGAGAGAGAAGGAGGAAGCAGGCTCCCTGCTGAGCAGAGAGCCCGATGGGGGGCTCAATCCCAGGACCCTGAGATCATGACCTGAGCCAAAGGCAGAGGCTTTAACCCACTGAGCCACCCAGGCACCCCACAATTTTAAATTATCCCTCAAAACTGTCCTGGTTGGACAATATATCATAATGCAGAGCTGGGCTAGTTTATTTCCATTTGTTCTTTCATCTTACCCTTTCCAAATTATGCCTCTTTTGACTTGTTGGGAGCGGGGGATGGCAAAAAAAGAAAAAAAAAGGTAGTTTTACATTGTCTGTTTTCTCAAGTGTGAAAAATCTGGAAAAACCTTGAAACTTACTTTTTAAGGGCTCAAGTAAGTTCTCAGGCAAGGAGAATAATAATCCTCTCCAGTTTTGAGGAGGGGGAAAAAGGAGGTGATAAAATCGAGAAGGGTAGTTTCACAACTACAGTTGTGTATATTATTTGAAAATTTGGTTTTGTTAACTCAGTGCATTTATATTGGTGCTATACCCAATATACCACGTTTATATGTAGTACATCTGACTGTCCCTACTGTCCCCGCCTTGGTCCAAGTCCCCATGTCACCCCTGGATTACTGAAGCAGCCTTCACATAATACATTTCCCCTTGCCCTATTACAGTTAAATGTTCACACTGCAGCCAGAGAACTTTTTATATTTTAAGTCCAATTTATAAGACTCTACTGCTTAAAACCCTCTGATGGTTTCCAGTTTTACTTATAATAAAACCCGGAGTTCTTACAGTGTCCTACAGAGCCTCTCATGTTTTCTTTCATTTAGATTGTACATATGACAGTGAATGTGGTAATGTGACAACCACGCGTCATTTCAGAAATTCTTGATTAGGGTTTCCCTACACAGGTGTATTGTCATTGACGTATCTACCACTGTTGGCTCCACACCTCGTGCTTTGCTATCGTTGCTCTCCCCACCTCAAGACTCATTCCACTCAGTCTCCAGCTCTACCTGCTAACTCATTGGAGAAAGTCTAATTTAGCCAGTCAACCTTTCTCTGGAGTTTTGTGGGAATGTATTTTTCTTGCCTATTTTACTACATGTGCTTATTATTAGCTAGCTAGTGATTCTTTTCTTCAGTAGATTGATTTTTGACAAGCATTTGTCTGCAGTTAGACTTCATCTTCCTAATCTAGGACTTGCTTTTCTGGCTACCAGTCAATGAATATTGGAGCATACAGATCTGCCTGAATATGAGAATGAGCAAAATGCACTACAGCAGTAATTTTGCTGAGTCTCAGAAGTCATCCAATTTACATTCAAAGCCCACAGTGTCTTTTGTTCTGACCTTTTCAATTATCTCTCTTGTGAATCATCCGTGTATATATTTGAGAATTGATTATGCTACAAAGATAGTTTTCTAAGAATGATATGGCTTATGGCAGTTTCTCCATATTTTGGTCTCTGAGAGAAACTATCTTCTGTACATGCATTTGGATAATAAAATATACACTGCATCTTCCGATGTATAATCATTTCACTCATACAATATTGGGTTCCCAATAGGTGCAGCAGACTGAGCTCAAGGTTCAGAGCTATTTTCAAGGTACCTGTAGTCATACAGCAACTTTGTGCTAAGTAGAAAAATTCACACTTTCTCTTGGAAGAAGTATGTCTTCTTCTGTGTAAGATTGTATAGCTTGATGAACAGAGCTTGGGTAATCTCAGACCTCCACTCCATTGGCTAGGCACCTTTGGTCAGTGAACAACCTGTACCACAGTATATGATGGTTCTAAAACTAAAAGGCAAATTCTTTGCCCTCAAGGAACTTTGGTACCAATTGAAAATTTTTTGAAGAGACAGACTTTGGTTTGATCTTCTGTATTCCCACCTATACCTAGAGGAAGGGCTTGAACACATAATAAGTTCTTGATAAATACTTACAGGAATGAAATGTCCAACTCAGTAGAAATAACAGGATAGTATACTCTAGAAATTAGCAAGTGGTTTTCACCAGCTTTTATCTGGCTATTGTGCAACATTTCGCTTGGCCTAAAACGGGAATATAAAAAAATAGAGGATGAGGGACGCCTGGGTGGCTCAGTTGGTTAAGCAGCTGCCTTCGGCTCAGGTCATGATCCCAGCGTCCTGGGATCGAGTCCCACATCGGGCTCCTTGCTCATCGGGGAGCCTGCTTCTTCCTCTGCCTCTGCCTGCCATTCTGTCTGCCTGTGCTTGCTCTCTCTCCCTCTCTCTCTCTGACAAATAAATAAATAAAATCTTTAAAAAAAAATAGAGGATGAGAGGGAGAAGAAGAGAGGGAGGGAGGGAGGAAGGAAGGAACAAAGGTAAAAGTATACTTGATGAATTAAATTGCAAATGGGTTTGTGTTGTCAATATTAAAATACTATATAATTTCATTTGGAAAACACAGTAGCTCTTTGACTGCTTTTAGAGATATAAATCCCCATACATATCATAATGAAATAACATTCTTTGAAATATGGGTGATGATAAAGATTCTTTGATTTCAGACATCTATTCAGCTTCCTTTCCCTTCTCTCTGTGGAGCAGCAGCTACTCTTATTAGCAGAGATGTCACAGGATCCATTTGAATTTTACTGATACCTTTTTTTTTTTTTATTCATTTGACAGAGAGAGAGAGAGAGAGAGAGAGAGAGATCACAAGTAGGCAGAGAGGCAGGCAGAGAGAAGAGAGAAGCAGGCTCACCGCTGAGCAGAGAGCCCGATGCGGGGCTCGATCCCAGGACCCTGAGATCATGACCTGAGCCGAAGGCAGAGGCTTAACCCACTGAGTCACCCAGGTGCCCCTTACTGATACCTTTTTAATACTCTATTCAGCAAAGTCTGGGCAGATCTTTGTCTATCAATTATACAAAAAGAGAAGTCACTTGAAGTAAAACCAATTATCTTAAAGACAAACTGCTTCTAGTCCCTGACACCTTCTCTTCTCTAGTGAGACTAAGGACAGGTCTCTGAGTATTGTTATCACTTGTTTGTCATCCTTTTATTACAGTTGAAACACACGGGTGTGCCAGAATGTTAGTGACTTCCTGGTGGACATTGTACCTGTTCAACCCAGTTTTTCTCTAGGGGATTGTGGCTGCTATGTGAATGCTCCCTACAGACTTCCAATTACGGAAGGTGTTACTGAGCAGACCACCAGCTGCTGTGCTCTGTAATCTCTTGCCACATTGTACAGAGGTCATGCTTCCCATGGTTGCTTCCAGCCAGTGACTGACCATGGCAGGGATGCTAAGGTAGACCCATTCCTGGGAAGTGTGGGACTTCTCTGATGGGCAACCTTGATTAAGGACTCTCTAGAGGCTTTGTCATAGGTCTTCCTTCCTTAGCATGGTAGTCTAGAATGTTTCTATCAAACCTTTCTTTTCTCTCCATCCCTTGGGGTCAGACTTGCGTTGTTGTCTGACGGGTTTGCTGGCATCCCTCTATCCCTCCCTATTTTCTCTTGCTAGGTATTTCTCGAATAACACCTTGCACATTTAATCTCATCTTGGCATTTAGTTCTTGGATAACCTGGACTAACGTAGATCCCAACTCTTAAGAACACATGCCCACAATTATGTTTGAAAAAAAAAAAAAAAAGCATGGAGCAAATAGCCTTTGTTCGACCCTGGACTACTGGCAACTAATTGAGTGATAATCCTCATATTCTTAGTTTGAACTCACTTTTTAATCTCTTGTTTTTTGTTTTTTTACCATTTTATTTTTTATTTTTATTTATTTTTTAAAGATTTTATTTATTTATTTGACAGATCACAAGCAGGCAGAGAGGCAGGCAGAGAGAGGAAGGGAAGCAGGCTCCCTGCTAAGCAGAGAGCCCAATGCAGGACTCGATCCCAGGACCCTGGGATCATGACCTGAGCCAAAGGCAGAGGTTTTAACCCACTGAGCAACCCAGGTGCCCCTTTTTTACCCATTTTAATTCCAATTCTGAATCATAGCTGTACTCTAGAAGACCAGATCTACCCATGCCTGTTTTTGGGTCATTTGTTCACGCACTCTCTGTTATGATGTCCTAAATTCACTTCTCTGTGGTTGGAACTTCCTAACTGCAAACTCTCACATGCTTTTAGTCTTGTCTGTGACCTGGACTGGAATAAAACCCTATCCTGGCCTCAGGGCCCTTAATGGTAGCCTTTGTTAAAGGAGCAATTAAAAATGTCCTTCATGTTTTAAAATGGAAACCTTCACTAAAATCATTATATATCAATTTTTAAATGCTGTTTATGTTCCAGACACTGTGCCAATTGATACACATTCAATATCTCTATCTAGCCTATCAGGCAAGGATGATTACTGCTCCATTTTACAGATGAAGAGCTTTGCAGAATTCTCCCATTAATGAGCAGTGGTGAACCAGGAAGTGTGACCTCTTGATTTTAATTTGTGTACTGCATTGCTTCACAATTAAAAGCTGTGTGACTTTGAATAATCCACTTCATTGTGGTAAGCCTAATATTTCACCTATGAAGTAGGAAGCTAATAATGCTACCTACCCTTTATTGGGTTTCTTGTGTTTTTGTTATTGTACATAATTATCTTATTTAATCCTCCTTACAATCTTAGAAAGTTGCATTATTCTTATTATCAATTACCTCTTAATGTGTACTACAACATGCAAAACTTAGTGGTATAAAACAATAAGTTTATTTCTTATGATTCTGTGGATGTAGCATCTCAGTGGTTCTTTTCCTGGTCTCACTGGGAATCATTCATGCAGTTGCTGTCATCTGGATAACTCCAATGAGTCTGGTGTCTCCCAGAAGGCATCAGTCGCATATTTGGCAGCTGAAACCAGTTGAGGCTCTTTGATTCTTCTATCTGTGACCTTTTAACCTTCACTAGGCTAGACAGACCTTCACAGCATGATGGTCTTAGGGTCCAAGGCACTGAAGGTAGAAACTGCAAGGTGTCTTAACACTTAGGGTTTCTGTCAGTCAAGGTAAGATACATTCTGAAGTAGACATTCTTATATTCATTGAGAGGTCATTATTACTATAATAATAATTATTTAATAATATTATTTTATTAAAAACTTCATTTTTTAAAATGAAGAAACTAAATGGAGAAGCCTGAATTAAAATGCAGATCTATATTATTTTCCCATTTCTCTTTCCACTCTGTCATGTTATCTGTAGTACCTTTTTCTCCACAGTGTTGGTGTTAGAATTGGAGGAGATTGATGCTGGGGAGACACTCTGCAGATTTGACTGCCATTCAAAGTTGGAGTCCTCTCGGGCTTGTGTATTAAATGAGTTTTTATTCTAGCATAGATTTGTTAAGTATAGGACACTTCCAGGGTATGTTTTTTGAGTATGGATCCTCTACCAGTTCACCATTCTTTTGGCCTGTTAAGGGATGACAAATGCATAGCACTTGTGATGCCACTCCCTTTCCCCCATGCTCTTGGCAGATAGCACGAATCAGTCAGCGTTAACACTGAAGATGAAACCTATTTAAAATATGCGGTGAGATATAGGATAGTCTCTTAAATATGTTGGGAAAACGGGATATTCATATGCCGAAGAAAAGTGGACTTTTATCTTACACCACTCAGAAAAATTAACTGGAAATGGATTAAGGACTTGAATATAAGATCTGTAACCTTTCCACTCCTAGAACAAAACACAGGGAGTAAACGTCTTGATGTTGGTCTTGGAGATTATCTTTTGGATTTGACAACAAAAGAAAAAAAAAACATTATCTAACAAGCTTCTGCACAGCAAAGGAAATGCTCAACAAAATGAAAAGGCAGCCTGTTGAATGGGAGAAAATATTGGCAAAGTATCTGTCTGATAAGGAGTTAATACCCAGAATATATAACGAACCCACGCAGCTCACTAGCACCACAGGTAATCCATTCAAAAATGGGCAGAGGACTTGAGTAGACCTTTTTCCAAAGAAAACATGCAAGTGGCCAACAGGTAGGTGAAAAGGTGGTCAACGTCAGTAATCATCAAGGAAATGCAAATCAAAACTATAATGAGCTATCACTTCATACTTGTTAGAATATCTGTCATCAGAAAGAAGTAAGAAGGGTTGGTGAGGCTGTGGAGAAAAGAGGACCTTGGTGGACCACTATAGGAAATTTAAATTGGGGCAGCCTCTGTGGAAAATGGTGTGGAGGGTCCTTAAAATATTAAAAATAGAAATACCCGATGATCCAGCAATCTCACTTCTAGGTGTATATCCAAAGGAAATGAAGTTAGTCTCTCAAAGAACTATTTGCACTCCCATTGTTTATTACAGCATGATTCAGGGTAGCCAAGATATGGAAACAACCTACGTGCCTATTGATGGATGAGTTGATATAGAGGATGTGAAAGGTCACACACACATGTGCACGCACGCATGCACAATGGAATATTATTCAGCCATGGGAAGGAAGGAAATGCTGTCATTTGTGACAGCATGGATGGGCTATGAGTATATTATGCCAAGTAAATAAGCCAGATAGAAAAAATATTAATATTGCATGGTATCACTTACTTGTGGACCCCCCCCCCCCAAATTAAACTCTGAAACAGGGAGTGGAAAGCTCATTGCCAGGTCCTAGGGTTATGGGGGAAATAGGGAGGGGCTGGTAAAAGAGTATAAGCTCTCAGCTATAAGACAAATTAAGTTGGAAGATCTAATGTACGGCATGGTGACTATAGTTGATTACACTGTATTGTCTAATTAAAATTTGCTAAGTGAGTAGAATTTAAATGTTGTCACCAAACTATATATGTGAGGGTGATGGGATGTGTTCATTAACTAGATAGGAGGTATCCTTTCACAATATATGCAGGTGTCATATCACCACAATATGTACTTTAAATGTCTTCTAATTGTATTTGTCAATTATACATCCATAAAGCTGGAAGAAAATGATACCAATTTGAAGTCCCTGCACTGAATCATACCTGTTTTTTTCAGATAACCTAGTAGAAGTTACTGGTCATTTTCTTCTTAGAGGGTAGAACTGTACTCTGCCAAACTCAGGCTCTTAAAATACATGGCACTTTGCAGTCAGAAGAACTCTTCTTCTCCAAATTAAGTACTTCCTATCCTGGTGAAATGGGCTAGGCAATATTTAGGGTTTCTTGACCACTATCCTACACATCCCTTTTCTGATTGTGCCTTCTTTTCCTTGGCTCTCTCACTCTTTCATTTACTCTCCTTCCTCCTTTTTTCCATCTTTCTCTGTCTCTCTCCAAGGCATAATTAGCATATCATGCATTTAGAAATGAAATCCTGCAGAGTGCACTATTATACTGCGAATAATGATTGTACCCCTATCACAGTAAAATTGCTGCTTGGCATAAGAAGTTTAATGCTCTGCACATCTGCAATAAATAAATCAAAAGAAACTATTGTTGATTTTTATTCCATGATTCCTGCTACAAATACCCATTTTGATCAAAGCAGTTGCTTAATGCCTTCTTTCCAGCAAATACCTTAGTGCAGTCATGAATGCAGGCATTAGAAAAGATGTCCATTGTTTTTCACAGTGTAAAAGAAAACATTTTCATTGAGTTCCAGAGATTGGTTTGTATACAGTGCCTCTTCACAGTATTCAAGGATGCTGAGATTATAAAGATGTTTGAATGAAAATTACAGTTCTCATTGGTCAGAAAGTCAAAGGTCCTTTTATCCAGGGAAAATGGACATGTGGCTATTTATGTGATAATGAAGCTAATCATTCAGTCTTAATTAGGTCACATCCATTTTTACTGCTTTTTTTTGTCCAAGTAAAGATGAAAATTCACCTTCCTTACCAGTATTTTAGTAGAAATAAGAATGAATTTGGGGGATCATTTAATCTAGTTCCCTGTTTCTGGAACACCATGTTCTCCACTATAAAAAACCCAAATTATTAAGCTTTTATCAGATATCAGACCCTGGAAATTGCGGAGGCCTTTCAGGATGAATACAATACAGTGCCAATTATTATGAATTATATCATGCAGGTCATATGGATATTTCTACCTTTAAGCATCTTAACCCACTGAGCCACCCAGGAATCCCCTCTACCTTTAAGCATCTTTAAGGAAAAATCCCATGACCTCTTCACATATCCAGATGTTCCCAGCAAGCAATTCTACTTCACTTATATTTCTGTGCATCTGTAATTATTATAAAAGGATTAGCGGGGGAAAAGAAACCCTTAGCTCTCAGCTTCTGCACAAAGAAATTAATTGTTATTTCCCTCTGCAACCAAGGAAAAAATTGAATTGAACTAATGAAAAGAATCAAAATGTATTTGTTTCACAAATGCTTAGAATAAAATCTATTTGGCATAAATTCAATTAGTCATTTATTTGAGGGAAATTCATATCCATCTGTAGCAGTAGAACTGGCCATGTCAGCTGGATCAGTTACTGGGAGTATCCTTACTGTTGTGTTCCGTCTATAATTATTTTTATTTTTTCAACCCAAGTAGGTTTTAACATACAGAAGTTATTATATAGTTCTACAGGTACTTGTTTGCCTTCCTACCCCCCCAAGAAAGATCTTAGTATTTTGTATACTCTAGAATAAATAAATTATATGTATGATTTCACTCTGTCTAAAATGATGCACTCACCAATCCATTGGGGTACTTTCAGCAGCGAATGTGATGGATATTGCAAAGTGAAATATGAAAAGAACCAAGTAGGGTCTAATTGTTCAGTATACAGAAAGATCAGGGAATGCTGCCCACTGGTGTTCTGTGACAGGACATTGGGTCAGAGAGAATGGAAGCTATCCTATATTTTCTAAGTTTCGAAGTAACCGAGAAGTTGCTTCAAAGAAATGTATCTCTCTGGAGTTTTCAACCAGTGTAATGCACAAAGGCAAACACAGGGTCACAAAGTATTTCATGTATTCTAAATGACAGCGTGGAATCAGATGAATATAAGAAGGTGAGTCAGAATTGTCTCTGTCTACAGGGGTAATATGAGGCACCCAAGTCCCTGTAGTTCTGACATCTTGAAGATATTTGAGATCACAGGAGAGCCTGCCTGTCATATGTGGGCTCCACCTTTCAGCATACCTGCTTTCTCCAAGACTGTTCAGCCTACACATGCACAGGGTTTTCTCTGCTACCCTTAGTGCCTTTAATTAGCTACACTGTTACAGCTGATAAATATATGTTCCCTTCATTGTTGGCAAAAGCAACAGACACCCGCACCATTGAGAGGTGGTGATGTAACAAATAAAATCAAATATCAATGTGTATTCTGATACACATGACCCAACCCATTTAAAAATGTATCTTTGTTTTCTAGAGGTGGTACACTTGTATTTTTTCTTCTCATTTTTCTTCTGCAACATCCATTGGCTTATGTTTGGCATCCTTTGTAATGCACCTGTGTTGAAATGACAAATTCAGGAGAGAAGGGGAAAGGTGGAGAGAAATAGGGAAGATGTGGGAGGGAGTGTTTAAAATTTTATCAGTTTATGAGTGCCAGCATTTCACTTCTTTATACAAAAGTACTTCCAATGCATGTATGAATGTGTCTGTATATATTATCTTTGATTCACTTGTTCTCCTAATAAGATTATTTTTTAATTTGTGTGTCACAACCAAAGGCACAGTTGATGTTTAAAGTGTAGGCTCAGGGGCACCTGGGTGGCTTAGTGGGTTAAAGCCTCTGCCTTCGGCTCAGGTCATGATCTCAGGGTCCTGGGATCGAGCCCTGTGTCGGGCTTTCTGCTTGGCGGGGAACCTGCTTCCTCCTCTCTCTCTCTGCCTGCCTCTCTGCCTCCTTGTGATCTCTGTCTATCAAATAAATAAATAAAATCTTTTAAAAAATAAAGTGTAGGCTTAGTTCTATGTGAGTTCCTGCATCCCACTTTCTTCTTGGTCTCTGAGGTGAACACCCATTCTTCTGGAAGAATAGTTCCTTAGGAAGTAGTCTTAATATCTGTCTTCTGTGTTCTTTCTTTTTAAAATTTTAAAATTATAATTATTTTTATTATGTTAGTTACTATAGAGTACATCATTAGTTTTTGATGTAGTGTTCCCAGATTTGTTGTTTACATATAACACCCAGTACTACAGGCAATAAGTGCCCTCCTTAATACCCATCACTGGTTCAACCCATCCCCCCAGTTTGTTAATTATTATCTAGGACAGCTTCCTCCCCTCTGAAACCTTCAGTTTGTTTCTTGGAGTCCACAGTCTCTCATGGTTTGTCTCCTCCCTGATCCAACCCTCCTTCATTTCTCCCTTCCTTCTCCTAATGTCATCCATGCTATTCCTTATGTTCCACAAGTAAGTGAAACCATATGGTAATTGACTTTTTCAGCTTGACTTATTACACTCAGCATTATCTCCTCCAGACCCATCCGTATTGATGCAAAAGTTAGGTATTCATTCTTCTGATGGCGGAGTAATACTCCATTGTATCTATGGACCACATCTTCTTTATCCATTCGTCTGTTGAAGGGCATCTCGGCTTCTTCCACCATTTGGCTACTGTGGCCATTGCTGCTATGAACATTGGGGGTGTGTATGGCCCTTCTTTTCACTACTTCTGTCTTCTTTCAGTAGCTTTGACCACTCTCAAATTGCTGCCTCTTTTAGGGCTTTATATAGGGACCCAGGAGCTCTTTTGAGTTCTATAGGGATATAGCGCATAAGAACCAGATAGGTGCAGTTTCCAGGGTCTTTTCTTGGCTGTTAAGTTGGTCTGATTGCTTTGGGTGCTGTATATTGGGAGGTCTTGAATAGTTTGACAAGCAAGTTAAGGACACAGAAGAAGTGGTGGTAGAGAAAGAGATTGGTAACATTCTTGGTTGCTATCTAAAGAAAAAAAGGGAGCGAGTCCAGCTCTTTGCCCTATACCTTTCCCCTTGAAAGCTGTCCTAGATAATAATTAATCTGTTTGAAAATGTTGCGCACAGGGACAGGTAGAAAGGTACAGGGCAAACAGCATGATTTGCTTTTGCAGATGGTAAGTGCACTTGCAACATGATTTAGTGTCAGACAGACTTGGATTTAAATCCTAGCTCCACTCTTTGGTTCCTTCGGCTGCTTACCTTTTTTATTTTTCAGGCCAGGAATTCTCCTGCTACGTTCTTCTAGATGATGGCTTCTCAACCATTGGATCTCAGCTTAAACACTGCCTGTTCTGAGATACCTTCCCTGAGCCTTTGGTCTAGGTTAAGTCTTCCCCCTCCAGTTACGGGCCTTCCCCAGCACCCTTTAGTAACATGTGTGATTCTTAAATGAGGGAAAAGTTTTGCTTTTCTTTTTCATCACTGTATCTTCAGCATATAGCAGAGTAGGTCAAATATGATAGATTTTTAAATTACTTTTTTTTTTTTTTTTTTTTTTTTTTAAAGAGAGCATGCCATGAGGGGAGGTGAGACAGAGGGAGACAGCAGAGGGAGAGAGGATCTTAAGCAGGCTTCATGCTCAGCATGGAGTCCAATGCTGGGCTTAATCTCATGACCCTGAGATCATGACCTGAGCTGAAATCAAGAGTCAACAATTAACCAACTGAGCCACCCAAGCACCTCTTAAATTATAATTTCTTTATGAAAAACTTGATCTTGGAGAACTTGAGCCTCTTCCACTGTGAAATGAGAATAATAATGTCATTGCTGAGAGATTGAGCAGAATAACACGTATAAAGTGCTAACATAGTCCTTAGCAGGGAAAACAAATTTAAACTTACTGCATATCATTCTAAGATGCTGCCTCCTCAATCCTAATTTTAACATCTTCGAACTTAGAATATATCTGTTAATTGAGAGGATGAATATTTTACATTTTTTTCTTTTTCGTAATGGTACATAACATGGACGTCTTAGCTTTAATAAAATGTGGTGGTTCCCGTGGTAAATGGTTGTAAGCCTTGACACCTCTTAAATTTTTCCTTTTTTCTAGGGGTAGGTAGTATCTGTGTTTTAAGCACTCAGTAGAATAAAATAAAGGTGACCCTAAAAATTAGTAAATGATGTGGATGTATAGCATGCTTATTAGAATATGCCATCTTAATCCTCATAGTGATCTCATGACCCAGTTTTACAGATCAGGGAACTCGCATAAAGCAGTTTGGTAGACCTGGCATTGGCTGTTAAGAGTCAAATCTTCATTGCTCAAGAGAGGGTTTTGGAAGGCTGAAACTGATAAAAGTGCTAAAACTAAGCAGGTATAAATATACACAATCACTTGAAGCTTATATTCATCACAAATTATAAACAGGGGCACCTGGGTGGCTCAGTTGGTTAGGCATCTGCCTTCAGCTCAGGTCATGATCCCAGGGTCCTGGGGTCGAGTCCTGTATCTTGCTCCCTGCTGTGTGGGGAGCCTGCTTCTCCCTCTCTTCTGCCCACCCCGTTCATTCTCTTTCCCTCCTTCCCTCTCTTTCTTTCTCTCTCTCAAGCAGATAAATAAAATCTTTTAAAAAAATATAAACAAAATTATATCAACAAACTGGTGAAAAATACATTGCCAAAAAGTGCAATGGTATTTTATAAAGGTATAACAGTACATTTTAATGTTTGATTTCTATGAAAGCAGATGCTAAATTGTTTTTTTCATATTTAGAAAATAAAAGAACCGACCTCTAATGATTAGAGTTAATATCATATTAAGTGAATTAAATCCTGGTTGTTCTAGAAATTATTCAGGGTGACCTAAAATGTAGAAAGCTAACATATTAGAGGAGTCTAAGGATATGAAATGAAACCAGGAATTTAAAAAAATGCAGACCATAAAATATTATAGCCTTGTAAATGGGTTATGAAAGGCCTTCTCAAAATATTTACATCATTACAACAATGACTTTCAGAATGCTTATTCCTATAGTCCCTGTATATAGCTGAAAGCATTTCAACAGGACACAATTCTGTAAATGTATTTCTATATAGTATCAAAATGAATGTGAAAATTCATCTTGATACAAGGTAAACAAAGCCAGTAATAATTGCAAACAAAACTATTTAGAGTGTAATGGATGAAAAAAATCCTTTTTTCACTACTGTAATAAAGAAGATTAAAAACCCAGCAATAATCTTAACCCAGACTACATGGGATCTATATAAAAAAAAAATCTATACCTGCTTCTGAGAAACATTACAAAAAAGACTCAACTCTGGGACATCCACCTAAATTAATAGAAAGTTTGAATACGATCAAGTTGTAGCATCACATATATTTAAATTCTCATATGTATTAAAGTTCAACTTTTTCTTATGTATTTAAGATATATTTATATATATATTTCGTTGTTGACTGAGTGATTTGAAAGTTAAACTGAAGACTATATAGTCAGTATCTGGGAGAGGGTTTCATCAACCTAAAGCTGATAAAGCAGTAAAGATCAATTAACATAAATAAAATATTTAAAACATATCTACACATAAAATATTAATAAACAAAATGAGGATATCAATAAATAGAAAAAACTGCCAAAAATATAACTGTGATACATTGTAAACATGGGCATTAAAGAACAGGGAAGTTGGAGGATTCTCTTAGGCACCAGTTTCAGTGTCTCATTGATGGAGGGTTGTCCTTGGAAGGGTTGAATCCATGGGAGAGCTCTGCAAGCGCTTGTGAACCCAGAGAGAGTCTTCAGCAGAAAAGCAGAGAGATGCTAATCATCAAGATGGGAAGCTGTCCATACCACAGCAGGTGAACTCAGGGTGGAGGTGATGTGGGGCAGAGAAAAATCAGTATTTGCTATGAGGGAGAAAGGTCTTGATGATAAAATTCAGTGAAAAATAATGGAGAAAAAGTTATATATGGAGAACTGTCACTATTGTGTAAAGCAAAACTGTACTGGTTAAGGATTGAAAGGAACAGAGCAAAACATTAAAAATGATTATCTTGGAGTCTAGCACTGTCACTGTTTGTAATCATTGTAGTAATAGAAAAGAGTTGTCATAATGATTGTTGTTACTTTTGTTTAGAACTGGGGTTGGCAAACTACAACTCAAGCTGCTTTTGCCAAAAAGAAAAAAGAAAAAAATATATATATAGGACACTTAGCCACACCTGTTCATCTACATATAGTCTGTGACTGATTTTGCTACAACTGAAGGGTTGAGTCATTGCAACAGAGATTGAAAACCTAATATATTTATTGTCTGGCTTTTTTTTTTTTTTTTTTTTTTTTTGTTTTTTTTTCTATTCTCTTAGATAGAGCATGGAAAGGGAAAAAGGCAGAGGGAGAGAACCAGATGGCCTGCTGAGCAGGGAGCCAGATGCTGGGGCTCCATCCCAGGGCCCCAGATCATGAACTGAGCCAAAATCAAATGTTCAACTGACTGAGCCACCCAGGCACCCCTATTGTCTGGCTTTTTGTAGAAAAGCTTTGTTAGTCCCTGCTTTAGACAGTTTACTGAACTACTAAAATAATCTGACCTCAATTTGAGGCCATACTTATAGGTATTTGTCCGGGGGATGGAGAGGCCAGTAGAGTATTTATGTAATGCATATATGGCATAATTTAGATAGATACATAAACTAATCATAACATCTTCTTAGGTAACAATGAAATTCAACTTTTCTATCCTATATTTTGATTGCTCACCTTTTAGAGCACAGACTGGGGAAATTTGAGAATATCAACCATTCTTGAAATATTTCAATCAGTGTTTGAGTTTCAGATCAGTACGTCTTGAAGTTTTGTGAAGATAAGGAAGTGGCCAATGAGAAAATTGTTTCTCAAAATTGGGTTTGAAAGCTTGAATTAAAAGGCTTCATTAAGAAAAGTGGGCCTTACTAAGTACTCAATAAAAGGGAGTGGGTCTCCTTTGGGAATATATAATTTCAGAACTGAGGCAGAAAAAGTACAAGGTAAGCCTAGGAATATTTTGGTGTCTGAAAATAAGGAAGTGTTCAAAAAGTATTGAAAACGTGTGAAATGGATGCAAAAACTGAATTTAATGAATCTTCCACTGGCCATATTTGGGACAATTTGAGCATGAAAAACAATGATGGTAATGGAGTGTAATATGATTAAAATATATGAAGCACAGTGATAACAAAATATGGAGGAGGGGAATTGAAATACTTTTCTTTATGGAAGAATGACAGATAATATATATGGAAGACATAGTGTTAGAATAATCATCATTTTGGTACCACCTATATAGTAATTAATTCAGGCAAGAATCATCAAGGATGCTAAAATTGCTTTGTAAAAGATTGTTAGAGAACAGGATATTTCATGGTCTCAAAATATCACCCAACTGATTGCTTCTTAAATGACAAGGAAAGGATACTTTCCTAATGAAAAGATCTGGCAGATACCACCTTAATCAAATAGTCAAACTTAGCCCCCATTAGCAGAACAAATTGATAGCCTGCCCCTTCTAATGTGATTCAGAGGAAATTACACAACATCACCTATGTAGTATTTTTGCCAAAAATGTTTAATCTGAGTTTAATCATGAAGAAACAATCAGGCAAAATCAAAGTATGGGACAGCCCAATAGTCAAGTGATCTAAACTATTAAAAATGTCACTGTCATAAAAGATTGTTCTGGATTAAAAGAGATTCTTTGGGTTTATAGGGAACTGGGAATATATAACCAAATGTAATGTCTGAACCTTAATTGGATTCTGGACTAGATGGGGGAAAAACAGACATAAGTGACACTTGGGAAAATTTGAATCTGGATTATATATTATATGATATTGAATCCATGTTAAATTTCTAGATTTTGTAATGACCTTGTGGTCATATAGAAGAACATCCTCTTTATGGGAGACACACGCTAAGATATTTAGGGGTGAAGTGTTAGGTCTGCTCTAAACTGCACATAGTTCAGAAAAGGGGGGGAGTGGGAAACTGTAGCAGAAAAGCTAATTAATATTCCAAATTATTTTTGTTTATTTAAATTCCTTATTTAAGTTGTTATATTGTTATATTGTTTTGTTATATTGTTATCGCAAACACATATCTCACAGCTACTATGTTTAAGGAACTTTGTTGGGTATTAGATCACAAAGAGGCAAAAAACATGGGATCCAGTTTTCTAGAAGGCATCTATTTGCAAGGCACATATTTCCCAAACAGTGTATGTTAGATGCTAAATAGGTATCTCCAGCAAGACGTATGGAAAGAGTTCAGGGGGGAGAGAAATTTCCTGGGCTGTACTAATTTGGTGGACTACAGAGAGTAGGTGACCCCAAGTAATTAACTGCCATTTGCTATGCTGGAAAACTCCAACTAAAAACTTAACACTCACCTTCATGGTAAGTGTAAATTCCAGATTCTGATGAGCTCACCTTACAAAATCCCAGATGCATTACTTTATTCCTGAAATTTTCTATCATACTTCCTGTGATCAGCTAAAGAAAGAAAAAAGTAAAGACAGTCTTCTAATCAGTTGATGTCTGGACTGTTCTCACAAATGGACTTATTTCCCAACCGTCGAGAAACACATAGCATGTTGTTCTAATGTCTAATTGCATCTCAGGAACATTCCCTCCCTCCTTGTTTCCCCGCCTCATCGTAAGAAGCTAGAAACCTACAAACTGCATTTCTCGGAATCCCTTGCCCAGCTGGCTTCTGGTTAGTTTCTTCCAGTGGGAGACACTGAAGTGATAATGGAAAGTAGGAAAAAGGAAAATGCCAGATACCCCTGTGTTTGCTGGTTCCTCAGCAGAAGAACGAGCTCTTGAGGTCCTGCTCAGGTAAAGGGTTCCATGAAGTGCAGCGGCCGCAGACAACAGCACTGTCGGCAGTATGGTGTCTACCTGCTCTGGCTCTGGTAGGAGCAGCATGGCCGCAGTAAACACTTCAGTGCTTCAGCAGCAGAGCTCTAGAGACCTATCAGAGTTCTCTGATAACATCAGTGATGGCAACAGGGGAGTTCTTTGGACTTACATAGGTATCAGCATCAGCAAAAGGGTTGTGTCTTTGCTTTCTGCCAAGTAGCAGAACTAGAGTTCCAGTAACAGCAGTGGATGCTCCAGCAACCCCAGTGCCACAGCAATAAGGGGTTTTGGGTAACACAGTTTTCCCATTGGCTCCTCCAATCCTATTAGAAAAGAGAGAGGTTTCTTATCATTACTGATATCTGAACAAACTTTATTTTTTTCTCCTCCAGTCATTCCAGCACTTTGGAAAAGCTGTATTAAATTTTCCCTAAATAACTGAAACCATTTCTGTTGTTTTGACTAGACACTGCCACATAGATGAGTTTGAGCATTTGCTTGTAACTGGGTGTAGGACTGGGAGTGTGGGAAGCAGCATGTTTTAGGTCCAATTCTGTACATTTTCCTTCATGAACTGCCTCTTAGATGCGCTTAAGAAACTCACATTGGATTCGTTTGTTTATGATGTCATGGGATATAAAGCACGTGAGCAGCAACTGTAGTGGTGGTGGATTTGTTGGATGACGCCTGTATACCTTGGGGATTACTCCTTACAACGATCACTGAGCACCTCCAAAGCATGAACACTGATCTATAGGACTTCACATTTGTTACCTCATTTGTCTTTCCCTCCTCCTCCTCAGAATCCCCTGGTTTTGGAAGCATTATCATTTCTTCCATGGAGATAGGAAAATATTTATGTCTAAGGGACTATTTTTTTTGTGTGTGTGTGTTTGTTTCTTTGTTTTTTTTTAAAGTAAGAATCCTTGGCCACCAGCATTAGAATATCTTGCAGTGCCTATTAAAATTCAGGTTTTGGGACCTTACCCTGTACTTACTAATCAGAATCTCTGTGGGTTGCAACTGGGAATCCACATGTTACCAGACATCCTTGGTGATTCTTATAACCACCCCCCTCAAATTTGAGAAGCACCATTAAAAAAGATTAGTAGTTACTCAAGTTACTCAGGGTCAAAGTAGGAGAGATCCTTGTGAACTTGGTCTGTCTTGAAATCCCATGTTTTTGTTTTGTTTTGGTTTTGTGTTTTTGTTCCCCCCGCCCCCCACTCCTCTTAGTAGTCCTACCTTTTAAGGGAAGAAGTGATTAAATAAAGGTGAGAAGCCAAATGGTGTAAACTATTAATATTTTATATTTGATGAATATTTTAAAGTGTTTTTTTTTTTTAAGATTTTATTTATTTATTTGACAGAGATCACAAGTAGGCAGAGAGGCAGGCAGAGAGAGAGGAAGAAGCAGGCTTCCTGCTGAGCAGAGAACCCGATGCGGGGCTCGATCCCAGGACCCTGGGATCATGACCTGAGCTGAAGGCAGAGGCTTAACCCACTGAGCCACCCAGGCGCCCCAATTTGATGAATATTTTAAAGCTTCAAGATATTTTCACCCATCTTGCCCATTTAACAAAGCATATGATTTTATCGAAGGCTTTTTGTTCACATTTTTTGTTTAGATTTATTCTGAGTACTGCCTTATCTTTCTCTTCTCTTGGCAAGCTTTGAAATAACCCAAATTATCTATCATTAAACACCCTCCCAGAGTATACTACATGTCAATCTACTGCACCTAGTACTTCTGAAATGAAAGGAAATTTACCTTCTCTCTTCCTTATTTCTCCAGTGATCTGTTAGTCACTTGTTGCTTTGACTTTTCTGCTATTATCTCATCTCACTTAGCAGTCTTGATTCATTTCCATTCATCAAACATTGATTGAGAGCCTAGGTTTTCCCAAACTGTCTTGGGCCCTGTGGGAGGTACAAACCCTGTCCCCATGGAGCATGTTCTCTAAAGCTTGTATTGGTGGAAACCTGCATCCATATCATGCTGTCTTTGGAATGAAGTTGATATAAATCATCCTCTCATCTTTAAAATCATTTAAATTGACACCCAGTGGCTCAGCTTTTTCTCAGTTAAGAGGTTAGTGAAATTGTCACAAAATATTCTAGGCAAGGAAGTTGAAGTTTCCTGTTATCTGTAATTGATCCTAAAGATGTTGCAATACAGATCTGTTCTCCTGACACATTCCCCAAGAGTGGGACCACCAGCTGATCCATTTGTCTTTCCAGTGTCTTAAGGTAAGCACAGTGTTTTTAGAATTAGAAACTGTCTACCATAACAAAGCCTCATTTTTAAGGAAATTACCACAGTACCTTACCTTGTAGAGCTGTTGGGTTGATTAAATGTGGTTTTGCTTCTCAAATGCTCAGGACAGTTTTTAGCTGAAAGTAAGAGCTCTGTAAGTGTAAGCTATTTTAAAATCGAGGGCTGTGTGGATGGGAAGCATTTTTAAAATGCAGGAACAAACTTACAAAACATTAAATGAACATCTCAATACCCATTTATGGGAATGTACATGTGGGAGAGAAAAAATAAGACCGGTTTTAACTTAATATCAAGCTGTTTACTATCTAGATTCATGGATATACATAAATTCATAGAAAGATATACATAAATAATCATAAGGCTATTATTTTTCATGATCCTATGGGAGGGCTCATGTTCTGTGACATGTCTAAATGATGATTAAAAAACACAGTATAGGGGCACCTGGGTGGCTCAGTGGGTTAAAGCCTTTGTCTTTGGCTCAGGTCATGATCCCAGAGTCTTGGGATCGAGCCCCGCATCGGGCTCTCTGCTCAGCAGGGAGCCTGCTTCCTCCTCTCTCTCTGCCTGCTTCTCTGTGATCTCTGCCTGTCAAATAAATAAATAAAATCTTTAATAAAAAAATAAACAAACACAGTATAACAGACAATATATTTTTATATAGCTTCATGGTTTAAAATACTTTAACAGGGATGTCTGGGTGGCTTAGTCAGTTAAGTGTCTGCCTTTGGCTCATGTCATGATAGTCCCATATCAGGATTCCTGCTCAGCGGGGAGTCTGCTTCTCCCTCTGCCTCTCCCTGTGCCTGTGCACTTGCGCTCTCTCTCTCTGTCAAACAGAAAAATAGAATCTTTAAAAAAAAAAAATACTTTCACAAACATCTTCACGTTTAAACCTTACAGTAATTTGGTGGGGCATATATATATATATATATATATATATATATATATTTAAAGATTTTATTTATTTATTTGACAGAGATCACAAGCAGGCAGAGAGGCAGGCAGAGAGAGAGAGAGAGGGGAAGCAGGCTTCCTGCTGAGCAGAGAGCCCGATGTGGGGCTCGATCCCAGGACCCTGAGATCATGACCTGAGCCGAAGGCAGAGGCTTAAACCACTGAGCTACCGAGGTGCCCTGGTAGGGCATATATTCTTAGGGATAACTGCGAATTGATTTGTTCATGGTTCCAAGCTCTTAAAGGGCAGAGGTAGATATAAACTGGGTTTAATAATTTTACATTTTGTTATTTCTCCTCTATTCCAAAGCTGAAGTTGGATAAATGATATGAGAGAGGTATGAACTATCCCTTGGGTTTTAAGGGACAGTTCTGAGAAAAAGATGGAGTGCATTTGTCTGGATTAAAAAGTCAGGCTTTTACATCTGCTAGGGGTTGGATGTACACAGAAGCCATCTTGTTCTCTGGGCTTTTTACACAATCCAACAAAGCATCCTACACTGCCTCTTAATAAACCAGCATAAAATTCTTAACCCATATTCAAGTTGATTGATGATTATATGATACTTTATGAAAATAATAAGTTAATTTCATTAATTAGTGGATAATATCTTAACTTAGTCCTACTAATTGGAAAATTAGCTTGAAAGTGTTGGTGAAAAATTGCACCAATATAGTCATATTGTTTTGGACCTAGTTAAAGGAATTAAACATTTAAATCATTATATTTTCTAATTAGGCATCATCCTAGAATATCCTTAGAGAAAACACTGAGAGGAGGAAAATGCTCCCTGGTTTCCAAGTCAATAGTATTTAAACTACGCTGTCTTTGAGGAAGAGAGGGAGAGAAGAGTATGCGTGGGAAAGACAGGGGAGGGAGAAGGAGACAAAGGGAGAGAGAGAATTTTTAACTTTAAAAATTCATAATCCATGATGCCTGCATTATATACATGCTTAAGGCTTAGTTTCTGGAGAAGAATATAAAACTAAATAATAGTGCCATTGGTTTTTACTTTAAACAAGAAAGAACTTATGTGCAAATGTTGTCGAGAACGGTTGGCGTTTTTTTTCTTTTCCACTGTCTTTGACCTGAAACAGCGGAAGAATAAGACAGTGATCTCCTACTATAATCAAATTAAGAAATAACTACAAATTCACCACCCAGGAAGGGCACTTGCCAATAATGGACATAACATCTAAAAACTGATGCTGCAATTCAAATGTAAACTCAAAGCTATGTGGGTCCAGCCTTGGTAGTAGTAGCTCAATCTAGCAGCCAGAAACAATTAAAAATTCAGTATTACACTTTCTGTGGACAGTTAGCTTCTCCATGTGTCATCTGAATTTCTGGAATCTCCTCTATCCCTAATCTTAAAGGAATTCAGTCCTACACTTAACCCCTCATTCTTTCTTCATATATCCCCCTCTCTAATAGGATCAGTTCAGTGAGCATATGAACAAGTTCGTGCCAGTACCATAACAGGCCCTAATCCCACAATCCTCTCCAACTGTGCTTCCTGACTGACTTTCTCCAAAAATGTTTCTTTTCTTTCTTTTTTTTTTTTTTTTCAGTTCTTCCGCCCCACCACCCCTGCTTTACTGAGATATAATCAACATGTAATACTGTATAAGTTTAAGGTGTAGGTGATGCTTTGACATATGTATATATTGTGAAACGTTTACTACAATAATGTTAGTTAGCTTATCCCTCGCCACATGTAATTAACATTTTGTTGTTACGGTGGTAACACTAAAGGTTTGCTCTCACTGGCAACTTACAACTATATAATATTGTTAATTATAGTAACCATGCTGCACCTGGAAGTTAGTCATCTTCTGACTAAACATTTGTACCATTTGACAGACAGTGACCCATTTTCCCCATCCTTCATCCCCTAGCAACCACCATTCTGCTGTCTGCTGCCGTGAGTTCAGGTTTTCTAGATTCCACTTATAAATGAGATCATGCAGGATTTGTTTTTGTTTGTTTGTTTTATTTTCATCTGACTTATTTCCACTTGGCATTATGCCCTCAGTCTATCCATGTGGTTGCTCGTGGCAGGATTTTTTTTAATGGCTGAATACTATATTCCATGGTATCTCCGTATCTGTATCTCACATCTTAGCTAATGTGAACAATGCTGCAGTGAACCTGGGGTGCAGATATCTCTTTAAGATATTCATTTTCTTTGGATATGTACCCACAAGTGGAATTGCTGGATGATATGATAATTCTATTTTTCATTTTTTAAAAAAAGATTTTATTTATTTATTTGACATACAGAGATCACAAGTAGGCAGAGATGCAGGCAGAGAGAGAGAGGAGGAAGCAGGCTCCCCACTGCGCAGAGACCCCAATGTGGGCTCCATCCCAGAACCCTGAGATCATGACCTAGCTGAAGGCAGAGACTTAACCCAGGCACCCCTCTCTTTTTTATTTTTAAAATAACCCCTCTCTTGTTTCTTAGGTGGCTTTACCAATTTACATTCCTCCCTGCAACAGTTCCCCAGGGTTTCCTTTTCCCCCACAACCTTGCCAGCATTTGCTATGTCTTATCTTTTTGATTACATATATTCTGAGAGGTATGATGATCCTTCATTGTGGTTTTGATTTGTACTTCCCTGATAATTATTGATGCTAAGTGCCTTTTCATGCACCTGTTAGCCATTTGTATGTTTTCATTGGAAAAATGTAATTAAAGCCTGTCCATTCTTTATTTGGATTTTTTTGTTTTGTTTTGTTATGCTATTGAGTTATGTGCATTTCTTAAGTATTTTGGACATTAATTCTATATCACGTGGATAGTTTGCAAATACTTTTTTCCCATTTCATAGGTTGCCTTTTGATTCTGTTGATTGTTTCTTTTGCTGTGCAGAAGCTATTTAATTTGATGTAATTCCACTTGTTGATTTTTGCTTTTGTTGCTTTTGTTTTTGGGATCTTATCCAAAAATCACTACTTAGACCAATGTCTTTTTTTTTTTTCTCCCTGGTAAGAATATTAATGGTTTTGGGGCACCTGGGTGGCTCAGTGGGTTAAGCCTCTGCCTTCGGCTCAGGTCATGATCTCAGGGTCCTGGGATCGAGCCCCACACTGGGCTCTCTGCTCAGTGGGGAGCCTGCTTCCCCTCTCTCTCTGCCTGCCTCTCTGCCTACCTGTGATCTCTGTCTGTCAATAAATAAATAAAATCTTAAAAAAAAAAGAATATTAATGGTTTTAGGTTTTACATTTTTCTTAATCCATTTTCAGTTAATTTTTATGAGTGGTATAAGATAAGGGTTTTATTTCCTTCTTTTGCATGTGAATATCCAGTTTTTCCATCATGATTTATTGAAGAGATTATGCTTTCCCCACTGAATATTCCTGGTTTCCTTGTTAAATGTTGGTTGACTGTGTGTGTATATGTGTATGTATATGTGTGTGTGTGTGTGTGTGTGTGTGTGTGTGTGGATTTGTTTCTGGGCTCTTGATGCTCTTCTTTTGGTCTATATGTCTTTTTTTACGCCAGTACCAACCTGCTTGGATTATTATAGCTTTGTAATATAGCTTGAATTAGGAATGTGATGCCTCTAGCTTTGTCCTTTCTTGAGATTGCTTTGGTTATTCAGGTTTTTTTTTTTTTTAATTCCATATGAATTTTATCATCTAAATCTGTGAAAAATGCCATTGGAATTTTGATGAAGATTGGATTGAGTCTAGATGACTTTAATAGTATGGACATTTTAACAATATTAACCTTATGATCCATTAACATGAGTTCTCTTTCCATTAATTTGTGTTTTCTTTAGTTTCTTTCATCAGTGTTCTTTAGTTTTTGGTAAGTAGATCTTTTACTTCCTTGGTTATATTTATTTCTAAGTATTTGAGTGCTTTTGATATTCTTGTAAATGGGATTGCGATTGAATTTCTATATTTCTTTTTCAGAGAGTTCATTTTTAGTGTACAAAATAGCCAACTAATTTTTATATGTTGATCTTGCATCTTCAAATTTTATTGAATTAGTTTATTAGGTTTAAGCAGTTTTTTTGGTGGCTACTAAGATTTCCTATAAAAAAGATCATGTCATGAGATAATTTTTACTTCTTCCTTTCTAATTTGGATACCTTTTATTTCTTTTTTCTTTCTTAATTGCCCTGGCTAGGACTTCTAGTATATTGAATAGGAGTGGAATGAATGGGCATCCTTGTCTTCTGATATTAGAAGGAAAGCTTTCACTGTTGAGTTGATGTTAGCTCTGGGCTTGTCATGTGTGGCTTTTATTATGTGGAGGTATGTTCCTTCTGTATCCAAATTTTTTGAAATTTTATATCATGGCAAATGCTTTTCTCTATCTATTGATAATATAATTTTTCTTTTATTATGTATCCCATTTATGGATTAATGTATGTTGAACCTCCTTATGTATAGGGATAAATCCCATTTGATCATGGTGAATGATCCTTTTAATGTGCTGTTGAATTTGGTTTGCTAGTATTTGATTGAGAATGTCTGTATCTATATCCATCAGTGGTAGTGGCCTGTTTTCCTTTTTCCCAGTGTCCCTATCTGGCTATAGTATTACAGTAATGCTGGCCTCTTCAATTTTTGGAAGTTTGAGAAAAAGTGGCAAGAATTCTTTATTTGATAGAATTCACCTGAAAAGTCATTTGGTCCTTGGCTTCTCTTTGTTCACATGTTCACTGGATTGAACCCATCAGAGAGCAGGAA
This sequence comes from Enhydra lutris kenyoni, assembly GCF_002288905.1. Classification (NCBI taxonomy): domain Eukaryota; kingdom Metazoa; phylum Chordata; class Mammalia; order Carnivora; family Mustelidae; genus Enhydra; species Enhydra lutris. The sequence goes on from NW_019154110.1 coordinate 17,813,108, forward strand.
ACATGATGCAGGAAGGAGGTTAATAGTAGGACTGAAGTCTTCTAAGAAGATATAGGGGAGTAGAAAAATTCAGGTTACAAATGGAAGAGCTAGAGTTTTCTGAAGAAAAAAAAGTTCAGTACTTACTTTTTAATCGCTTCTGGCAACTAGACTGAGATTCTACTCTAAGATCGGACCATAGAGCTTCTACACCACGTGGCTCTTGCCTTTGTCTCCCACCTCACCTGTGTCCTCACACCCTGTTTCCCCAGCCTGGTGCGCTGACGCATTCCTTATACAGATCTGCTCAGATGACCTAAGTTATATCCTGTCTTAGGGTTCATGTGCCCTGCCTGGAAGACCCCTTCCCTAGCTTTTCAAAGGAATACTCTATTTAATCCTTCAGGCTACTGTTGAAATGCTGCTTTTTTCCAAGAAGACCTTCTTGACCACCTCACCTGCCCCTGTCTCATTATTTCTATGTTAGCATCTTGTTTATTTCCTTTTTAGAATTTAGCACAAGCTGAGGTTAATCATGTTTGTGTGTTTGCTTATTTACTGACTGTCTCCAACAAGGATGTGAGCCTGAAAAAGGAAGCCTAGTGGATTTGTTTACTGCTCTGTTCTCATGACCTGGAGGAGTGTCTAACATAGTGAAGATGGAGGATGCGCACTAGATTATTTGACAAGCAAACAAATGGATGAACAACACATCTTTTGTGGCATTTTGTAAAATCACCTCTGCTGGTTTCTCTCCTTCTCCCATTTTTTCCCGTCTGCGACCACCTTTTCAAGCTGGCTGGTCTGTTCTTTCAATGCTCGTCACAGACGTCTGGAACTTGGCCGAGCAAAACCCATACTCCACTTAGAGTGCAGGAAATGAGGACTTGTTCTCAGGGAGTATTAGGAACACCTCGATGTTAACCACTTGTCCCCTTCATAAACTCGTATTTTTAAACATCTACACAAAGTTAAAAAATTTCTAAGCATCAATGAATTTGTCCTAAAAGTCCTAAACAAAGAGTCCCTTACTAGAAATGAGGATGATCAGAGCGGCGAGCCTGCATAGGGAGAACCCATTCTTAGGAGCCCAGTTTCATGCTATTAGAAATGCACGCCACCTTTCCTTTTCCCCACATCGCCTGTGACCCAAGCCACATGGCTGGGGTGAAGCAACAATCCACTTCTCATTATTATTATTATTTTATTTAAATTTAGAGAGAGAGTGTTGGGGAGGGACAGGAGAGGGGGAGAGAGAATTTTAAGCTGACTCCACCGCAGTGTGGAGCCCAATTCAGGGCTCAATCTCAGGACCCTGAGATCATGACTTGAGCCAAAATTAAGAGTCTGATGCTTAGCCGACTGAGCCACCCAGGTTCCCCAGCAGTCAGCTTTTTAAGTCCTCTTCTGAATCAGCTGGGCAGAGATCAAGAATGCTATACTACACAAAAGGCTGGGAAGTTTAAATGGTCTTAATTCCAGAAGTGGCAATTCTAAAACCTGATGAATGTATTCCCCCAAGAGAGAGGACACTATTCTAAACTCACCCCTAAGCCTAACAATATGTTTAGCAGATAGTAGGACTACATAAAAATCCCTGCATTCAGAGATAAACAATAACCTATAAATAACATGGGAATATATATTATTATTATTTTTTTTAAAGATTTTACTGGGAATATATATTATTACTATAAACTGTAAAAAGGGGGGGCGAAGAGCTGTTAATATACCTATACGTATATCTTTCTATTTATTCTATTTGTTATTACTAAAACCGGTAAGAAGGGGGAAGGACTAACAAAACCAAGAAAAAAGAGGGTATAAAAATTCAATAGGCAAGTTGTCATTAGGTGATACTGTGGGATGAATAAAGATACCCTTGTCCCCAAGAAATCCAGGTCCTGTCCCTGGAAACTGTGAATATGTTACCTTATACGACAAAAGGGACCTTGCAGGTATGATTAAGTTAAGGATCACAAGGTACAGAGATTATCCTGAATTATCCAGGTAGGCTGGAGTAATCACAAATCTTATAAGAAGGTGGCAGTATAATTCTAGAAAAGATGTAAGGTTCGAAGCAGAGGTCAGAGAAGAAGAAAGATCCTAAGCTATTGGCTTTGAAGATGGAGTAAGGGCCACAAGCAAAGGAATATAGGTGACCTCTAGGAGCAGGAAAAGACAGGTTCTTCCCTAGAGTCCTCAAAAGGAATATTGCCCTGTGGACCCATGCTGGACTTCTGACCTCCAGAATTACAGAATTTGGGCCTACTGTAAGCCACTTTAAGTTTGTGATAACTTGTTCCAGGAGCAATAAGGAACTAATACAGATGATATGTTTATTGGAAAGCCCACAATCATCAACTTAAAAAGTCTCTTAGAGATTAAAAAAAAAATTCAGAGATTTGTACTTATAAATCAATATCTGGAAATTGATAGTTTATTTTTACACATACACATGCACACACACACACACACACACACACACACACACCAACAATAGTCACTTAGCAAATACAATGAAAGAACAGATCTGATTTACTACTTCCATGGAAAATATAAACTTCCTTAGAATAAACATAACCTAGAAATGGGATACATCAGTGGTTCTCAATATTGGCTGTATATCATAATCATTTGGGAGAATTAAGAATACTAGTGCTCAATAAAGTGAACTAAAGCTTGTTTAAAAAAAAAAAAATACTAGTGCTTGGACCGCACCTGAAACAAAGTAAATTAGAATTTCTAGAGAGCCTTGACATTGGTCTGTTCTTAAGAGCTCCCTAGGGATTTCAACATGTAGCCAGATTTGAGAATCACTGATAAACTATTTGAGTCGGGGCTGGGGGAGGCATGGAGTTCTAGTCAGTTATCTGAGATTATCAAGCCCACACTTGAGGACTAAACATCTGTAGAGATGCTGATCACAGCAATAAAAGGAAAAGAATTCAATAGGCACTTTATAGGGAACACTGAAAAGACTTGGCAACACATTGTGGAAAATGAAGAAGGGCTAATTCAGTGATTATCCAAAGGCTTCAAAACTGGCAGAATTTGACTTCACTGACTCATATAAACAAGTACATAAGGTAATAGATATCCAGATTGAGGAAGAAAAGATGTTGGCAAGTAGAAATTGAAGAGATGTTGAAGAAAACACATGCATTCTTTAAGCTACTGACAATAGCCATTTGAGATCTCAGGAAAGTTGACATAACTAGAGACAAAAATTTGGGGATCAACAACCTAGAGAGAAGAAAGTGGGAGAGAGAAAAACACCTTCACAGAAAAACATGTAAGAAAAGAAAGAGAGAAGAGTGACTGAAAGAAAAAAAAGTAGATATAGTAGGAGGTGTTCTACTATTACATGGAATTGCTACAACTGGGACACCTGGGGGGCTCAGTGGGTTAAACCTCTGCCTTCAGCTCAGATCATGATGCCAGGGTCCTGGGATTGAGCCCTGCATCGGGCTCTCTGCTCAGTGGGGACCCTGCTTCTCCCTCTCGTGCCTGCCTCTCTGCCTACTTGTGATCTCTGTCAAATAAATAAAATCTTTAAAAAAAATAAAAAATTAAAAAAAAAAAGGAATTGCTACAACCAAGAGGAAATATGATTTTGGAAAGAGGTATTCTGCAGGTTCAAAAACAAAATTAAAGCAAATAAAGAGGAAATGAGGTTAGAGAAAAGCCATCCAGTTCATCACTAACTAGGCAATAATCTATAAAGCCAAGTTTAAGTGACATTAAGTATAGAAAAGAATGTGAAATCCATTACTAAAATACAAAGCATATTTGAAAATACTGATGATGTTAGTTGAATCTAAGTTAAGAGAAATGGATACTTTTCTCTTAGACCAATTAAGTTCAATAAATATGTATTGAGCATGAAACACGGTATGAAAAATACTGAATTTTGAAAAGCATCGTTCACATTGCCATAAAGTGTTTATGATTTGAAACATGATGTTTCAGTTGCTTTGATGGATATTTTGGTGACTTTGTAGGTCACTAGTCACTTTGAATCAATGTCAGTGGGAAAGTGCTGGCATGGGCCAAAAGCCCAAATGTAATCAAAATTCTGTGTCATCTGTTGCATCCCAAAACTGCCTCAAAACATGCAGTATTGATTGACATAACAACTTTTTGGCCATACTTCAAAAAAATGCACTTTAAGTGTTTTTGAAGATGTTTTCTGTGGGCCTGTCTGATAAATTTACATTCTTGGCAAATAAAATTGGGGCTAGAAAGGATGGATGGCTGGGATAAAATAGCATTTGAGAAGGGAAAGATCAGATTCCCAGACCTTTTGATAGACCTAAAAATGATTCTTTTATTTTGGTAGCATGTAAAGGAATACATAATACTCAGAGACTTCAAAATCTGTAATGGCTCAAACCCAGTAAAAGTTTGTTTGAATCACGAGGAAAATATGAAGGTAGGTTTGGTCAGTGGGGGGTCTGAATTTCTTGTGACTTAGGGACCAGGCTCCTTGGATCTGCAAGTCCTATGGCCATGTACTCAGCTGATGGGAGGGAAAACAGGGTGGTGTGGAGCCACATCCATTTCAAAAAAGCTTGGTCTGGAAAGTAATCTAAATCACTTTTTTTTTTTTTTTTTTTTAACCACGTTCCTTTGTGAGAATTACTAAATGGCCACCCTTTGACGGAAAGTAGACTGCGTGAGAGACTTGATTTAATGAACACAGAGCATTTAATATTTTACATATACATAGAAGACTTTGAAAATCAATAATTCAACATTTTAATAGTAATTCTGAACTGACATAGTTAGAAGATGGTTGCTAAGGGAGATCACTACATGATCACTAAGTCCGTTTGATTGTTCGGTTTCATTTTGCAAATATAATGCAACCTGATTTTTTTTTAGTGGTCCTTCCAACTAGTATCTAATTTATTGATATGCACACCTTCTCACTGTCTGTAGAATAGAGTATACAGACCTAGTAACATAAATTCTGCAAGTGTCACATCACTGCTGCAATTATTTGTTATGTTCTCACCTTTTCTCTGGCTGTCAGTGCTTTAGCATGCAAGAGAGGTACTTTTGTTGAAGAACTTTTATTTAAGCAGTTTTATTAACAGTAATAAAATGCATCTCTCCAGATTTGTTTTGGGTAGGGGAGACGCAGCATGGATTTTCTATAGGGGGGAAAAATGCAGGTCTCAAGGACAGGGGCAGAGACCAAAGCTTAGGCTATAGAGCAAGCAGCTGTGTTTGTGCTGTCGTTGGCCCAGGGTGCCTGGCCCTACAGCTCCATGTCATAACATGGTAGACGCCAATTTTAATAAGGAAAAAGGAAGACAAGTAGTGCTAAAATGCAAATATCTGAAGCATTCTCGTGAAGCTGAGCTGATTAAATTGCTTATTATGCTGAAGACTGCAACAGAAGTAAGAAAAAAGCAAGAATTTGTTGCCCAAAGCAGGTCTGATCATAGACTTATACCCTCCAGGTAGAATATATTTCTTGAGTGCTTTTTCCAAGCAAGCGTAGAGATGGCTGCTTTTTCTCTTGCATGACAAGTGCAGAATGAGGGTGATGGGCTCATGGTTGTTCCCTGTGGGTCAAGAATTCATTATTATTTCCCTTTTTATTGCATCCATGCTGATGTATTTAATTTAGCATAATGAAATGAGATGAAAGGAAAATAGAAATTGTGATAAAAATAATTTGGTATTTCATGAGAGTCTTTATTTTCAGAGAATTGTGTCTTTCAGGAACTCTGAACTGCATTGCTTCTCTCTGTCCCAGAATGTGACTTATAGAAGGCTGGAAAAGGAAATGGACTGTGAACATTCTTTGACCTACTAGATTCTTTGTTCATAAAAGTGAAAATACTAGTGTGGAGAAGGCTCCTGGAGATGGTTTGCAATAGAGAATTAGGGTGAGCTATATTGAATTCTCAGTTTTAAGGTAGAATCTGAGGCCGGCTTTACTATGATTTCTTTTTTTCTGATTTTTAAAAAAATGTTCTTTAACATTTTGCATTTCATTGTGCTTTGGAGTGTATCCCAATCATCAGCATTTTGCCTCAAAGTTCCAAATCTGCTTTTAAAAGAGTTTTTATTTAGATTTCAGTTACTTGACATACAGCGTTATATTAGTTTCAGGTGTACAATAGAGTGATTCAACACTTCCATACATCACCCAGTGCTCATCACAAGATGCTCCTTAATCCCCATCATCTGTTCCCCTCATCTTCCCCTGCACCCCACCCCGGGTCACCATCAGTTTGTCCTCTATAGGTAAGAGTCTGTTTGTCTCTCTCTTTTTTCTTCCTCTTTGCTCAAACGAGACTCTTAAATTTCACACGAGCGAAATCCTATGGTATTTGTTTCTCTGACTGACTTATTTCGCTTTGTATTATACTCTCTAGCCCCATCCACTTTGTTGCAGGTGGCAAGATTTCATTCCTTTTTTTGTGGCTGAGTAATATTCCAATATATATATGTACCAAATCCACTTTGTCTTTCATATTTCTGGATTTGAGTAGAAACAGTTCTCTGTGGTCAGCTAGAATAATGCTAGCTAGCCCTTGCCAGTAGAGGGCACTGTTGGACCACTCCAAGAGGATAGGGCTTTGCACAATTGCGGTGTTTTCCTTCTTACTCATAAGGCAGGGCATTACTCCCGTAATTATGGGCAGCTTCGCAGTGACTCTTACCACCCTACTGCTGGATGCAGCTTCCCAGTGAGTCTTTCTGGTGTCTTAGCATTCTTCCTTTCTAACCTCTGCCACTGACAGCTCAGTCTTCTTCACAGTCCATTAGTCCCCAGCCTTACCCTCTCCAATGAGATCTGCCTCTCAGCCTTGGGAATCGAGGATCTTTCCCAGTTTCTTATTGTCCCTCAGCCCTAGAGGTAGTAGCTCTTTCCTATATTTGCTATTCATTGTTTAATGTTCTCTTTACCCCTCTTCATAGTTAATCCCTTTTCACTAGGCAATAGTTATTTATATTAATTTTTTTCTCTGTAAATTACTCGTGTAGTTTCTGTTTCTTAACTGGACCCTGACAGTTACAGAGAGCTTCTAGAATTTTCTTTTGTGACATGGTTGTCTGAGCAGGGATTTTAGGATCACTTAGGATACTGGGAAAAACGCATAGAGTCATTTCTATGTTCTTTATGTGTCGCCAAGATGCCAAGAGTACCTGGGTTTAGTGGCAGGACCTTTTGATACTAATGAAGGGTATTATGCATTTTTAGATATTAAGAACCTATTGTGAAGAAGTTAAACAAAACAAAACACTGGATGAGACTCCAGGGGAAACCTTTATTTCTAGGTTAGAATTTCTCAACTCTTTTGCCAAAAGCCCTAGCTGCTTTATATGGAATGTGACATAGTGGCAGAAAGAAAGTGAACTGGGCATTGAGAAAGATGCTGAGCTTTGAGCTGAGCTCATTCATCCTATTATCTACCTTTATTTAACTGGTGGACACTACTAAGAATCTGAAATAGTGTTTTATGTCTTCACTCTTTATCCTCATGACAGCTAGGTGACCCAAGTCATGTAATCTGTCCTCAAGACTGAGCATTACAACAAATATAGTATCTGAAATGTATGTTAGAGTGATTTTTATAAATGACATGACATAGATACATTCCATCTCTTCAGGAAGTTAGAAACAAAAACAGTCAAATACCAAAGGATGAACTTATTAAGATGCAGGTAACATTATAAAGGAAATATAAAACTAAAGTGCCATTTTCGTTATTTATCTCTGTTATAGAGAAAATTATCCCCAATCTTAGCAGCTAACTCTGTAACAATCACTGTTTAACAGTTTCTGAGGGATGGGGATTTGGGAGAAGTTCAGCTGGATGTCATTGACAGGGTTTCTTATGAGGTTGCTGTTAATACGTTGGCTAGGGTCGTAGTTATCTAAAGGCTTGACTGGGGCTAAAGGTTCTGATTCCAAAATGACTCATTTATATGGCTGGCAAGTTGGTGTTGGCTATTCATAAGAGGCCACAGTTCCTCATTAACTGGACCTCTCCAAGGAGCTACTGGAGTGTCCTCACAACATGGTGACTGGCTCCCTCCAGAATGAGTAATCCAAGAGTCAGTAGGGACAAAGTCTTTAAAATTATATGCCTGGGAATTCTGCTAGAAACTGGAGTTCTGGAATCACTCAAAACAACCCTGATAAAATGTAGATGTAGGAGGAAACTACATCAGAGCATTAACAACAGGAGGTTACAAATCACCAGAGGTACCACTAATACTTAAAGAAGAGACGAACAAATTAAGAAGAGTACCATATGTCTAGATGAGAAGGCCAACACTCTTAAAAATATCAATTCTACCTATATTAATATATAAATATAATGCTATTCCAATCAAATTAATACATTACTCTTTGGTCAAGGATTTTGACAAATTGCCTATATTAGTTAATTTGGAAAAATAAATGTCATAAACACTGAATGTCTGAATGTCATTGGCAAGACAGTTCAAGGAGAATACTGTAATGTAGACAACCCCAGCTTATGTGAAAATTAAGCATATCAAAGTCAAGGGCTAGCTGTAATTTTAGTTGGGGAAGCCCAAAATCAGAAACCATCATAGAATAGTTTGCAAGGGGCGCCTGGGTGGCTCCGTGGATTAAGCCTCTGCCTTTGGCTCAGGTCATGATCTCAGGGTCCTGGGATCAAGACCTGCATCGGGTTCTCTGCTCAGCGGGGAACCTGCTTGTGATCTCTCTCTTTCTCTCTCTGTCAAATAAATAAATAAAATCTTAAAAAAAAAAGAATAGTTTGCAAGATCTGTATAATTTTTTTAAAGCCTGTATGGCAAAATTGTCATAGCAAGGTTGAAAAGATAAATAGGAAAAAATAATTGTATAATGTTGTATAATGTATAACTAAGGTAACTATCCTTTGTAAATTAACATTAGTAGAAATTGACTCTAGGAAGAAAGGGAGGCAGAGACTTGGAATATATCTTTTTTTTTTTTTTCTGAAGTGTTTTGTAGCTAGTCTGTGTCCCTTCCTAGTCTATAAACAATATATTATGAGAATACTTCTACATCACTTCACAGATGTCTACATTGTCTTGTTAGACATTTGAATAATGGTCAAGAGTAAGAGTCCCCCCATAATTTATTTAATTATTCTGGAACATTTAGGCTATTTCCAGTCTTTACTATTATAAACAATCCTACACAAAATTAATTACTTAGTTCCTTTCTTTTTTTCTGGCAAGAGAGGGAGAGGACGGTGGGAGAGGGAGGGAGAGCAAGAATCTTAAACAGGCTCCATGCTGAGTCACTTTCTACTAATGCTTTAGGAAGGAGAGTTTTATCTTGCATTTACTCCTGAAGTATCCATCCTGTTTCTCCACTGTTATCAGCTTCATGCCTTCTTCCCAATCTGTTTTGAAGTTTTGTTTTCATTTGGGGATCATAATATTTCTCCAATATGATATTGTTGGCATCACTGGCTGGCCTCCACAGAGGGGTAATATAGGAACAGAGAAATTTAAGGAAGGAAATGATCACCGTAAGTCAAAGCCAACAAGGGGACTAGTACATACTCATCATTTTGTGTGTTGAACACAGCAAGAAAAGAGACATTTGCTTGCTAGCAAACTGGCCTGAAATGTCTTTCCTATGGGAGAGTAGAGAAGAGATGATGAACACTGTCCAGCAGATGACTCCATCTTTTACATAAGGTCCCTTCAGCTTACCTGGCTGGTTTGGTTCCAGTGTCTCCTCCTCTCTTGTTAAAACCTACTTTGACTCTTGGCAAGAATGTCAGTAGTAGAGGGGAGACAAGCTTGTCTGACAGATTTTTAAGTTAACGTGCAGTTAAAATAGCTGTCAAAGTTAACCCTGCCAGAATTCATGACACTCATGAAACAAAGAGAGTAATTTGTTCAAAATCTTATTATCCCAGGAGCATGTATATTAGGAAAAGGAAAATGAGGTGCTGCTTAATGTTCCTTGTAACTAAGTATATCTGTTCCCCTGATTCTAACTCATGGCCATGAGAAACTAGAGGACTTTCAATTGAAATGGGCAGCAGGGTATTCTTTGATGGGGGGAAATACATATACATATATATATATATTTTTTTTTTTTTTTCCATTCCATACCCTCAGTTTTTCCATAGCACGTACCATATAAATATGTTCAGACAATACCATGACGCTTTTATGAAATTGAGCCAATTCCCCATCTTGGCTTTGGAGTTAGACTGGATATGACTCAGTGGTTAGGGATGTACTGCCTACTTAGGGTACATTGATGGAAAGGCAAATCACACAATAGACGATGCTGTTGGGTAATGCTTTCAATCACTGGAGCTGTTTTATGATAAATATTGTATTCAGCAGTATGTATTATGCATGCATTTTGCAAAATGTCTGCAAACTTATCTCTGACAAGCACAGATGACAGGAAATACTTAATGCAGGATATTGGCAGCTTGTAGACATGCCGAAATCGAGTGCAGGCAAAATCTCTCTTACAGAGAGATGCAGGGCTTCACAAATGGGATGATAATAGTCTTCAGTGCCAAGGGCATTTTCATTTATCCAAGGACCTAAAATCCTTCCCCAAAGTTGTCTATTCTTTAGTGTTTAAATGGAGCTGGAGAGGTTAAGTGATTTTTCTCTAGTCTTCCAGTAAATCTAACAGGTGAGTTCTGACATTATAGGCACAGAACTCCCCAGTAGGCATCTGGCAAATTTTGTTCCTGCCTACCCCACATCTAGGAAGTTATGGGGGTGCTTAATTGCTGATTACAAATGTCAGATGTTTGCAGGTGTAGAATTGAGATGGTCTAGATCTAACCCCAAATTAATCCATATCTTAGAGACCTAGCATTTCATCAGCTCTGAGTCTGTAGACATATGGAAACCATGAACTTGACAGGAAGGATTCAGGGACATATGCCCTCAAAGGCTCTGAAAACTATTGAAAAAATGAAAAAAATCATTGATTCAGAGATCAAGAAGGGACCCTTGGGATTGTCTCCCTTAAACACCTGCCCCTATCATTTTAAAGATGAAGAAGTGGAAGTCTCATAAACCATCATGATCAGGTGACTTACCTAATACTATGCCACGGGCTAGTGCAGAACCAAGAAAAGAAATCAACCCAGTTCTTTCTGTTCCTTGGACATTTATAGAAGTTAAGGAAACTAGATTGCTTTTAAATCAGTTCTTTCCTGGAAATAGAGGGATGAGGTATCAAAACTTATTTCTTCAAATATTTTTTCAACCTTGCCTTTATCTCTTCACCTTCTGGCATTCCAATGATATAAATATTGGATATTTCCTAATGTGACTGTCCCGTAGGTTTCTGAGGTTCTACTCATATGTTTTCCTTATTTTCTCTGTTCTGATTGGGTCTATTTTTTGATGTATCCTTAGTTCATGAATTCTACTTTCTGTCATCTCTACTATTTAGTCCATTCCCTATGTTTTAAAAAAAAATGTTTTTTTTTTTAGTTGTATCATTTCCATTTGATCTTTATAACCCCTATTTTTTTTAACTGAGATTTGCTGTTTTTTAATTGGCTTCAGGAGGATTTGTAATTGATTATCGAAGCATTGTTATGATGACTGCTTTTTAAATTCCGGGCACATAATTCTAACCTCTGATTTTTCTCAGCCTTGGAATCAGTTGATTGTCTTTTCTGAGCCAAGTTGTGATTTTCCTGATTCATGGTATGATGAGTTTTTAATCTACTGTATTCTGGACACTTTGGCTGTTATGTTAGGACACTCTGGGTTCTATTTAAATCTTCTATTTTAGCAGGTAGTCACCCTGTTAAAGGGTAAGCATGCATGTCCTGGTGTACTCTTATGGGGGGTGGCTCCAATAAGAGTTTGATATTCAGCATGGTACTGGCATAAAAACAGACACATAGACCAGTGGAACAGAGTAGAGAGCCCAGATATGGACCCTCAACTCTATGGTCCTATAATCTTCGACAAAACAGGAAAAAATATACAGTGGAAAAAAGACAGTCTCTTCAATAAATAGTGCTGGGAAAACTGGACAGCTATATGTAGAAGAATGAAACTTGACCATTCTCTTATACCATACACAAAGATAAACTCAAAATGGATAAAAGACCTCAACGTGAGACAGGAATCCATCAGAATCCTAGAGGAGAACATAGGCAGTAATCTCTTCGATATCAGCCACAGCAACTTCTTTCAAGATATGTCTCCAAAGGCAAAGGAAACAAAAGTGAAAATGAACTTTTGGGACTTCATCAAGATCAAAAGCTTCTGCACAGCAAAGGAAACAGTCAACAAAACAAAGAGGCAACCCACGGAATGGGAGAAGATATTTGCAAATGACAGTACAGACAAAAGGTTGATATCCAGGATCTATAAAGAACTTCTCAAACTCAACACACACAACACAGATAGTCATGTCAAAAAATGGGCAGAAGACATCAACAGACACTTCTCCAATGAAGACATACAAATAGCTATCAGACAGTTGAAAAAATGTTCATCATCACTAGCCATCAGGGAGATTCAAATTAAAACCACATTGAGATACCACCTTACACCAGTTAGAATGGCCAAAATTAGCAAGACAGGAAACAATGTGTGTTGGAGAGGATGTGGAGAAAGGGGAACCCTCTTACACTGTTGGTGGGAATGCAAGTTGGTGCAGCCACTTTGGAGAACAGTGTGGAGATTCCTTAAGAAATTAAAAATAGAGCTTCCCTATGACCCTGCCATTGCACTACTGGGTATTTACTGCAAAGATACAGATGTAGTGAAAAGAAGGGTCATCTGTACCCCAATGTTTATAACAGCAATGGCCACAGTCGCCAAACTGTGGATGCCCTTCAGTGGACGAATGGATAAGGAAGATGTGGTCCATATACACTATGGAGTATTCTGCCTCCATCAGAAAGGATGAATACCCAACTTTTGTAGCAACATGGACTGGACTGGAAGAGATTATGCTGAATGAAATAAGTCAAGCAGAGAGAGTCAATTATCATATGGTTTCACTTATTTGTGGAGCATAACAAATAGCATGGAGGACATGGGGAGATGGAGAGAAGGGAGTTGAGGGAAATTGGAAAGGGAGATGAACCATGAGAGACTATGGACTCTGAAAAACAACCTGAGGGTTTTGAAGGGGCGGGGGGTGGGAGGTTGGGGGAGCCAGGTGGTGGGTATTATGGAGGGCACATATTGCATGGAGCACTGGGTGCAGTGCAAAAACAATGAATTCTGTTACGCTGAAAATAAATAAATAAATAACAAAAAAGAGTTTGATGTTCAGAGTCTTTGCTCTGTCTCTTGGCCTCTTGTTCCCTGCTGGTGTTGCCTGAGAGGGGCAGAAGGAACTTCCCTAGGCTGTGCTGCCACAGTATTTCTCAGTTGGAAAGGGGAGCCCCAGGCCTGTGAACAAAAGGAAGTTTATCACCAGTGATGCAGGCTCTCCTGGTATTATTCAGAGACTCCCATTTATCCTAGAAGAGGAACAAGCCTACCTGGGCTGTCTTCTGTCAGCGGTTGAAAAATAGCAGTTCTGGTTGCTTTTCCTGCTGGCTTGTAATAGAGTCTCTTTTATCTATCTATCTATCTATCTATCTATCTATCTATCTATTTATTTATTTATTTTTTGTAATAGAGTCTCTTAAGATGACCTGTTACGGTGTTGTTCCTTCAGTTCTGGGACTCCAAATAAATTTGTCTTCTCTAACCACCTTTAGTCACCTTTGGCTTTATTTCCAGGGATTATGGTGGTATTTAGTGGGGGAAGACCAAGGAAGAAGAAGTCTGTGTCATCATGTCTAGATCAGATGCCCTCTGATTTCATTTTTTAAAAATTTTTAAACTTTTTTTTTTAAGATTTTATTTATTTATTTGACAGAGATCACAAGTAGGCGGAAAGGCAGGCAGAAAGAGGAGGAAGCAGGCTCCCTGCTGAGCAGAGAGTCCGATGTGGGGCTCGATCCCAGGACCCTGAGATCATGACCTGAGCCGAAGGCAGAGGCTTTAACCCACTGAGCCACCCAGGCACCCCTCTGATTTCATTTTTATTGTCATTTTGTTCTCACTGTGTGTGTGCGTTTGTGAGGGAGAGAGAGAGAGAAGACTTCTGTCTTCAAAAGAAGACAGAAGACTGATGGAGTGTGATGTCTCAAACAAGGATATTGTCTTATTTGCCTTGACTCTATAGATCATTGGTAAACCCCACAACATTTGCTACAATGACTGTTCTTGGGGTGTGGGTTGTAGAGGAAGTGATATACGCCCCACAATTAAACATTCACTTTGTAAGGATGTGGTAAGATTTCAGAGACTTTTGAACCTTGACATCAAAGCGGCTTGGAATTGAGACAGTAGTGTTTCTTTATAACCAGAACTCTGCCTTTCTTACATGAAGACTTTGATAATTTTACAAAAGGGCTTGCAGTAACTTCATGATCATGTATCATCCAAACTTCCAAAATAAATGAGACTGGTGGGAAGTCAGACCAAGGGATGGGTCTACAGAGCTCTTTACCCAAAAAATCTAATTTCTTTTTGGAATAATCTCAATTTACAGAAGAGTTGGAAGTAGAGTATAAAGAACTTCCCTTTTCTCCAAACCATTTGGGAGCAAATTGCCATAACCTGCAAGTACTTTAGCATGTGTTTCCTACAAACAAGGACATTTTTCTGTAGAACTAAAATATCATAAAAATGAGGAATTCTGTATTGATACATGGGTACTATCACATCTCAGACTTTTTTTCTGAGATGTTTTGCTATTAGTTCCAATAATGTCTTTTCTGGAAAGAGGATTCAGTGCAGAATAATGCATTGCAATTAGATGTTATGTCTCTTTTGCCTTTAGAGCAGTTCCTCAGTCTTCTCTTGACTTTTAAGACCTTGACTCTTTTTTTTTTTTCCTAAAGATTTTACTTATTTGAGAGAGAGAGAGCGCCCACGTGTGCACAGGGGGAGGGGCAGAAGGAGAGGAATAAGCAGACTCTGTGCTTAGCGTGGAGCCTGACATAGGGTTCAGTGCCACAACCCTGAGATCATGACCTGA
This sequence comes from Enhydra lutris kenyoni, assembly GCF_002288905.1. Lineage (NCBI taxonomy): Eukaryota > Metazoa > Chordata > Mammalia > Carnivora > Mustelidae > Enhydra > Enhydra lutris. Next base: position 17,828,133 of record NW_019154110.1, read on the forward strand.
GCGGAAATCAAGAGTCAGAGGCTTAACTGACTGAACCATCCAAGCCTCCTTGCCAGACATTGACTCTTCTAAGAAGCCCAGGCAGGGCCAGCTTTATGGCTGTGTGACCTGTCTAGTCACATGCGGACCCACACTTAGAAAGGTGTCATATTTGTTTTATGCTGTGATGTTATTTCTTGAAATTTTTAGTAAGTTTTAAACAAGGGCCTTTTCATTTTCATTGTGTGCTGGGCTCCACAAATCATGTGGCTAGTTCTGAGATGAGTCCAGTTATTTTATAGAATGTTCTTCAACTTGTCTGATATTCGCTGTGGTTCAATTGGGGTTATATACCTTTGGTAGAATATCACAGACACAATGTACATTCTTAACTGCTTTCTGTCCAGTAGCACATCATTTTAATGTTACATTAGTGATGATACTAGTTGGATCACTTAGTTAAGATGGTATCTGCCAGGATTCTCCACTTTGTAATTAATATGTATTTCATGGAAGGTAATTGAGACTATGTAAACATCCCATTCCTCATAAAACTCTCAATTCACTGATTTTTTAAATATCTGTATGCATGTAGATTACAATTTTATTCCATGGTTATAATCAGTTACTATCATTATTTTAGTAATAAGATTGTCTCAGATTTGATTAATGATACCCCCCCCCAAAATTGTCTTCTTTGTTCTTTTAAAATTTTTACATAATTTTTGATACATTGCCTTATTTTATAGTATTTTCTAGGTATTTCTTCTCATCCTGTATCTTCCCTGAAATCATCTATCTTTTTAAGGATTCCTGATTCCTTTATGTGGAGAATGGTATTTTAGAAATCATGATCTAGATGCTAAGATATTTAAATAATATTGGGTATCACTGCTCCCAGACCTTCTCAGTAGCCAGTTAGGTGTACGTGCACGCGCACGCGCGCACACACACACACACACACACACACACACATCTATGTATACACATATATACACATTTATGTATTTGTCCCTCCATCCATTTTGAAAATCATGAGTTCACACTGATTATCTATAATTCAAATCTAACACCACAAAATGCATTCCAGTTTTCTTTCTTTCCATACTTGTAACTCTCTTTTCTGACAGTGAGAAACTGCTCCATTATCTTTAAAAAGATTTACTTGTTTGATCAATTTCTTTTTTTTTTAA
>NW_019154110.1:17839304-17949705 GCF_002288905.1 Enhydra lutris kenyoni
TTGCCCTCAAGGATCTCATGCTGGCTTCAGAAATAGTTCACTACTATAATATAGAGTTAAGCAAATATTTTTGAGAGGTAAAAGCCACATGGGGTGGGGAGAATAAAGAGAAAATGATCATGTCCAGTTTCATGGGTCAGGTTGTATGTCAACGTGATGGTGGCATTTGAGATGGGTACTGAAGGATTTTGAGAGGTAAAGTGTGCAATGAGAGAAAGACGATTTTATCAGGAGCACACATAATCATTTAGAGATGGGAAAGCAAAGCACGTGTTCAGAAAATTGAGAGTATTCTTTCAGTTTGATTTGAATGCAAGATACATGCAAAGAAGTAAGTTTTTTGTTTTTGTTTAAGATTTTACTTATTTGACAGAGAGAGACAGCAAGAGAGGGAATACAAGCAGGGGGTGTGGGAGAGGGAGAAACAGGCTTCCCTCTAAGCAGAGCAGGGAGCCCAATGTGGGGCTCGATTCCAGGGCCCTGGGATCATGACCTGAGCCAAAGGCAGACACTTAACCACTGAGCCACCCAGGTGCCCCAAGAAGGAAGTTTGAAATACAGCTTGAGGCCCTGTTCTGGAAAACCATAATGGTCAAACTGAGAATTCAACTTAATTCAGTGTGTTTGGCGGTGGGGGTGGGGGGGGATCTATTAAAGGTTTTTAAGTAGAAAATTGAAATGAATAGGAAGATTATTCTGGCTAGAATTTGGAGAGATGATATTGGGAGGTAAGGAAAGAGAACAAAGATAAATGGGAGGAGTCAGTAGCAATACCATTCATTCATTAAAACCACTTACTGTGTGTCTACTAAGTGCCATAGTGCCTATTCCTTATTGAATATATTAAAGACTCAATGTATTAATTTTTTTACATATTCATTTAACTTGTAGAGGGAAAATAGAAGATGCCTTTAATATGTACTTGAGGACAAGCCTTATTTTAGTATTTGAAATAGAAGAGGGTTGGGCTCTGGATAAGTAATAATAAGACTCAAGATAAAGTCCATCTCAATAAGAAATGTTTTCTAAAAGGTTTTAGTGGCTGATAGTGCTAATATCTTTATGAGATAAGAACATTATTATTACTCGACTTACTTGTATGCCTTAAGTTATCATCATAGCTTATGATAGAATAAGCTATCTCTTCTGTTTAGCATCATAAACGATACTAAAGCATTTATAATTTATGATTCTAAAGAAGATTCCCCCTAGATGTGGTCCATGGTGCCAACCCTCTCCTAGTAGGTTTCTAGGTAAGGCCCATGAGTTGATGAATGAGCATTTCTGGAAGGAGTGGCTTTTCACTTCCAGATGCCAAAAGACCTTTGTCTCCATGGTAACAAGAAACAAACCAAATAATACAAAAATTATGTTTTTCTATCAGGGTCTGAAGTAAACAAGAAAGGCTCGATGAACTGAATTCCCGAGAGAGAGAGAGAGAAGTCACTTAGAGCTGAGTGGAGAAAGTGCCTGGTTTGGGTATTTCCAAGGTAGAACAATTGAGCCAACATTACATAGAATTTTGCAGGGATGAAGAGAAACCAGGGGAGACTTTAAGTGGCAGTGTGGTGGAACAAATTAAAATCTGTACATAACCAGGGGCGCCTGGGTGGCTCAGTGGGTTGGGCCGCTGCCTTCGGCTCAGGTCATGATCTCAGGGTCCTGGGATCGAGCCCCGCATCGGGCTCTCTGCTCGGCAGGGAGCCTGCTTCCTCCTCTCTCTCTGCCTGCCTCTCTGCCTACTTGTGATCTCTCTGTCAAATAAATAAATAAAAAAATAAATAAATAAAATCTGTACATAACCAGACTCAGTCTAAACATTACATTCCTTTGCAATACCCCCTTCACACTAAAGTTTTTGTCAAGACTATATGGAGGAAGGTCTAGAAAGCAGATAATTTTCACAGAAATGTGCACATTCTCACATTATTTAGATTCTGTAACTCTTTTGTATTTGAATTAAATGATGAACCAAGGGACGCCTGGGTGGCTCAGTTGGTTAAATGACTGCCTTCAGCTCAGGTCACGAGCTTCTCAGGTCACGAGTCTGCTTCTCCCTCTGACCCTTTCCCCCTCTCATGCTCCCTCTTTCTCATTCTCTCTCTCTCTCTCTCTCTCATTCTCTCTCTCTCAAATAAATTTTAAAAAATCTTTAAAAAAGAATAAATGATAAACCAAAAACTATCGAAAATGTGGCCCAATCCCACTTCCATTTCAAATACTATGAAGATCAAAGGGATTGATTTTTTTTTTTTTTTTTTAAGATTTTATTTATTTAATTGAGAGAGAGAGAGAGCACAAGCAGGGGGAGCAGCAGGCAGAGGGAGAAAGCAAAACTTTCCCACTGAGCAGGGAGCCTGATGCGGGACTTGATTTTAGGACTCTGGGATCATGACCTGGGCTGAAGGCAGACACTTAACTGATCGTGCCACCCAGGTGTCCCTAAAAGGATTGATTTCTGATAGTGTTTCAGGAAGTTGGAGGTTGGGCTAATGGGGTAGACTCAGATGAATTAAAACTGCAGCCTAACCCAAACCCAACTGTTGGAGTAATGTGAATGCTCAGCCTTCTACCATAACCTTCAGACATAGGAAAAGATTTTCATTTCTGAAAACAAAACAAAAAATATATTCTGTTCTCTACTGTGCTTTTAATATACAATGTCCAGAATATAATAAAAATTACAAGGTATGTGAAGAAGTAAGCCCCAGCCTGGGCCACACCTGGGACAACTAAATTAGAATCTGTGGAGCTGCTCTTTGACGAGAATGCTTAAATGGAGGAGTGGTATGTGATAGAGAAGAAGGAACATAGGAGAGGTGAAGGAACCAAGGTTGTTCTCTGTCATGAAGGCCGGGGAGGTGAAATTAGTTAGGGAAAGAAAAATCATCAAATGTTACATAAGAGAGAAAGCAGGGTATAAACTAAGATAGAATCCTATTGTTTTCTTTATTTCTTACAAAATAGTCTCCTCTTTTGTAAACCAGAAGTAGAGTTTATAAAAACTCATGACTCAGTCTGTGGAAGTTTTAATTTGCCATTGAGAATTTGCAAGAATTCAAATATGTTCTTGATATTTCAAAGATTGCTTTTCTTTAAATGCCTTCTTTCTCAAACTGAGTTAGGCCATCTCTAAAGACAATATTAACTTCCATTGTGTCTACAAGATTAGCAATTTCTAATAAAAAAAAAAAGGCACAAATTATTCCTTGTGGCTAATTGTACTTTATCAAGCTATTGATTTTAATCAGAAAGCTAATGTGGTAGGCTGCAAGGAATGGAGAATTAACCAGATGCTCATTGATAACTTAGAAGAGAAAATTCTACATGAAAAAGCAATGAATATTTCCTCTGTTATCCTATTTAAACAGATGTTTTGCCTAATCTGCATTCACTTTCCTCACTCTCTTATCTTTGACCTTTCTTTTGAAGGTATTCATGGAAGAGAATGTCAGTATTTACCTACCTGCTGTGCTTCCATCTGTCTTAAGCAGTGCATGGATACACACAAATTATATTTTCTTTGTATGACTTTGAGTGACAGATACATAACCAAGACTTCATAGACAGAATGATCAGATATTATCTTTTTAGTCCCAGGATAAACTATAGCATCATCTTACATCTGGATGGTTTATGTAAGGAACAGGTGCTTTCAAACACTTCAAACTAGAAATCCTGATTTCCAGATTCCTCAGAGGTTTCTCAAAACAGATTTTTTAAAATTTTTATTTGGCCTGCACATTTGGCCATTTTGTTGTTAATTTTCTCTGCCTGGACAGGTGGGCTGTGATAGAAAGAATAGCAGTAATTACTTGTGGTATGGCTTGATTATTTTAACTGCCCAGTCAAGTAGGTCCTCTTATTTGCAGTCTCAGGTGTCCATTGATAATTTGGGATTAAAACCTCAATCTGAAAAGAGTTTGGGCTCTTTGGGATTTGTTTCATTCTTCATATAGCTTGGTAATTTTCTAAATAGACAGGGACCTGAAGCAGATAAAAATATCTCTGATGTCTTTCCATATTTTATAAATAAAGATATATTGCTTGCCCACAGGGGGCTTTTGATACAAGTTTCTTAGTTGGATAGCAGAGGAGACATGGCAGAAATAGATTGTTTAAACCAGAGACCTTTAAAAAGTGAAGGGTCCACCCCCAAGTTTTAGTTTGTATCTAGGGCTCTGAGCAAGGACATATATTAACATTATGGAAATATTTCCAGGATGGTCTAGTGATATAGTTCATGGCATAAAGGAACTTAATTTCTTAGCACATACCTAATTTCTAACAGGTACATTGGGGATGCAGACTTCCCCTATCAAAAATGGGCAGAAAACTTAGGTTGGAATTGATACTGTTAGCACACAATTTGGGCACAATATTCCTGAAGCCTAATCCACTTGATGAAAGTGGTGCAATGAAATAAATCCCTGATGTCTTCCTGTCTGAATATATCCATCCTTGTAAAATCTAGCATCAAGGGTAAGTTATGTATTGATGCATGACACGTTCTTCTACAGCTCAGTGCCTTAAAACAAACACTTATTGTCTCACAGATTCTGAGTCAGTAATCTGGGAATGACATAGATGAATGGTATTTCATAAGTTTCACTCCAGATGTTAGCTGGGACTCTTATCTGAAGGCATGGCTGAGACTGGGGTTGGAAGGGCAGGGTTCATTTCTAAGATAGAAATTTTAAATTGAAAAATGTAACACTTGAAATATAAACTTACTGGACGGACTTAGTAATAGATGGCGGATGGCAGAGATTGATAAAAATTGTTTTTTACAAAAAAGGTCAATTATAATTTTAAGAGACTAACTTCAAATACAACGATGTAGGTAGCTTAAACATAAGAGTAGAAAAAGATACACAATGCAAACACTAATCAAAAGAAAGCAGGACTGGCTATGTCAGTATACTGGAAAGTAGGTTTCAGAGCAAACAAAAAAAAATTACTGGGATAGAGAGGGACATCAGTTAATGACAAGGGTCAGTTTAATAAGAGGATATAATGATTTAAAATATATGAGTACCAAGCAAGAGAATTTCAGAATTCACAAAGCCAGAATGACGGAACAAAGGAAAAATACACAAATCTACAACTATAGTTGAAGACTTAAACGCTCTGATGTCAATAACGTAGAAACATTTGATGGAAAATCAACAGGGATATAGAAGAAAGAGCTCAACACTCAACAACAAGATCTAATTAGCATTTATAGCACATGCCATCCAGCAGCATCAGAATCCACATTCTTTTCAAGTGCACGTGGAACATTTACCAGGATAGACCATGTTCTGGGCCATTAAAAAAAGCCATAATAAATTTTAAAAAATTTAAAAAAATGTTATTTTACAATAATGAAATCAAACTAGAAATCTATACCAGAAAGATAACAGGGAAACCCTACACATTTGGAAATTAAAAGACATAGTTCTAATTATTCTAGGGGTCAAATAGGAAGTCTCAAGGGAAAGCAAATCAATATATTTGGATTGGGTCCAAGAATTTGTATCTCTTACAAGTTTCCGCTTGATAATGATGTTGCTGGTCCATGGTAGGGGTAGGAGCAGAACAATGGGGGACCACATTTCGTAAACAATGGATGTGGGGCATTAGTAATGTAGAGCTCCTCTCCCAAAGGTATTTATATTGTGCATATATTTTTTATATTATTTGCACCTACTTATAAATTTGTCTCTAATAAAGTTTAATTTACATTTATGCCCCTTGATACCTGTGAGGATGTTTGTATGTGTACATGAACTTTTGCCTGGCATCCTTGCTGCTCAACGCGTTTATGACCTGCTCAGCCCCTGGAGACCTGTTTGTGGCTTCTATTTGAAGAGGATATTTGAGGGATGCCTGGGTGGCTCAGTTGTTAAGCGTCTGCCTTTGGCTCAGGCCATGATATCAGGGTCCTGGGATCGAGTCCCACATCAGGCTCCCTGTTCTGCTGGGAGCCTGCTTCTCACTCTCCCAACTACCCCTGTTTGTGTTCCTGCTCTTGCTGTGTCTCTTTCTGTCAAATAAATAAAATCTTTAAAAAAAAAATAAAGAGTATATTTGAGTGACAGTACATACAATATATGGTATAATATTTGCTATTACTTGATACGTGTGAACTGCGAAAACCAGCAAATCCTCATACAGTTGTGCTTTTTTTTTTTTTTAAGATTTTTTTTTATTTATTTATTTGACAGACAGAGATCACAAGTAGGCTGAGAGGCAGGCAGAGAGAGAAAGAGGAGGAAGCAGGCTCCCTGCTGAGCAGAGAGCCCGATGCGGGGCTCGATCCCAGGATCCTGGGATCATGACCTGAGCCTAAGACAGAGGCTTTAACCCACCGAGCCACCCAGGCGCCCCCAGTTGTGCTTTTCTTAAGCAAAAAAGAAAAAGAACAATAATGACAAAAGTCTTCTTTGCTAAAGTTACAAGCAAATATACAGCTCTTCACAAGGGTCCTATGCACTTTTAAAATTTAATAAAAGGTAAAAATCTACAAATGACATAAATTAATTTAGTAACATGTCACTATGTATGCCAGACATTGGATTTAAAATGTATATTATTGTCTATGATAGCCGCACTATATTCACAAGTTCCATAATGCTTTTGTTTCAAAATTTTTGATCTAAGAAAATAATAATTTTGGATAAGTTAGGAAATCTTGGTTGATGCTTAGCTGGATTAAGCCAGTTATTAGCAACTGGTAAAAAACAAAACTGCAGTTTTATTCTGAAAAATATTTTACAACTTTTAGAACACTTACAAGAATAAAAAATACTTTTAGGGATTTAAGTCTTCTTTTTAAAAGATTTTATTTATTTATTTGACAGAGAGAGATCATAAGTAGGCATAGAGGCAGTCAGAGAGAGAGAGAGGGAAGCAGGCTCCCCGCTGAGCAGAGAGCCCGATGCGGGACTCGATCCTAGGACCCTGAGGTCATGACCTGAGCTGAAGGCAGCGGCTTAATCCACTGAGCCACCCAGGCACCCAGTTTAAGTCATTTTTATTAAATCATTAATTGTCACTAACAGTAGAGCTATATTTAAAGAAGTAAAAATTGAATGAAGTTGAAATTGAGTTATTTTTTTTTATCCAAACCTTGCTTTCTTTCATCATATTTAAGTAGAAACCTTAAACTTTTCCTTTCTATGAAAGTTACAAGGCCTCCAGCCTCCTTGCCCATGATTACCCAGTGAGTGCAGAAAAACCTAGGCCTAAGAATCAGAAGCATTTATATTCCTGCTTATACCTATTTGTTAAGAACAAACATAGCTACGACTATGTCCAGGAGTAAACCCAAGACTGATGTGTGCCAAGACAGGATGTGGAGAAATCCTCTACAATGTCTTGTCCGTTAATTCTAATGACAATAATATGGCAACTAATTGACTCCATTAACTGACTCCCTCTGCTAAGCTAATAGTTTAATCAATATTCACCACCTAGGTTTACTCTTAAGAGGCACAAACACACTTTTCCCCTTTATGATCGATAGTCTGTTTAATTACACATTAAGATTAATTTCCAGCTTTATAATGGGGGGGGAGCTGTTTTCCACTTCTTAGCAATGAATTTAATTTTTTTCCTGGATTGCCAGAATGATGGAGTGAATAAATGTATTTGTTTTCCCTCTAGCCAGCACTTTTGAAGCAGCCACACTATGGCAGGTAATTGATGTAGGCATGGGATCCCAATGACCATGTAGTCCTTTGGTCATATAAGCCATGCAGGTTACATCATCCTGCTTATCCCCTCTGCTCTTAAGACATGGACTTCCCAGCAGTCCAGTGGAGTCTGGAACCTATGGTCCAGACTAAGATGAGGTGATGAGGTTTTCTGAAACGTTGATACCTAGAAGAGGTGGGAATTAGGACTTTCATTTTAGTCCAAGAAAGCTTTTCTTTATCACTAAAGAAAGAGGCTTAAAGTTGTTGAAATAAACTTTTCATTTTTGAGTCGTCTAGAGATGTAGAAAGATTCTGATAGTACCGAGTCACCATATACTCCACAACCAGTTTCCTTAATATTTATATCTTACATTTGTACGGTACATTTGTTACAATTAATGAACCAATGTTGATACCTTATTATTATCTGGAGTCCATATTTTATTCTGATTTCCTCAGTTTTTACCTAATTTTCTGTTCCAGGAACCCATCCAGAAAACCATATTCTGTTTAATTGTCGTATCTCCTCAGGCTCTACCTGGTTTGTCCTAGTTTTCAGAGTTTCCTTAGTTTTGATATCCCTAGGTTTTGAGAAGCAGTCAGTTGGTAGCATGTTCCTCAGTTGGAATTTGATATTTTTCTCATGATTAGATCGGGGTTGTGAGGTTTGGGGAGGAATAATCACAGAGGTCAAGTGCCATTCTCGTCACATCATATCAAGGGAACCTACTGTCGGCTTATATATGACCGCGGATGTTAGCCTTGATCAAGCCGGCTTGAGGTCTTGTTTCACAAGTGCCTCGACTGTAGAGTTATTCTCCCCCACTCTCTCCTGTACTCTGAGGAAGCCACTCACTGTACAGAACCCATGCTGAAGGAATGGACAGTTATGCTTCATATTTTCAAAGAATGATATGTATGGGCATAAATTATGTAAAATTTCTCTGCATGGAAGATTTGTCTGTTGTTCTTCATTTAGGTACTCAGTCATTTCTTTACATCAGTATGGACTGAGGGGTACTTAGGACCAGTACTACCTTATTTCCTTAGTGAATATGTTGGTGCTCAAATTGTTCTGCTTTAGCAATTTTGAACTCTTTCAGTTGGCTCTTATGTCCTTTTGACATAATTCCCATCACTGTGTTTGTGTGTGCATGTCTGTGTTTTATTCAACACTTCTTTACATTCTGGGACTCCAAGATGCTCCAGGCTCGTTTTGTATATTTCCTGCTCCAGGGCTGGAATCAGCTACTTCTTCAAAGAGTCCTGGTTTCTTTTCTTTTGGAGATGGCATTAGAAATTGAGATCTGGGGGCGCATGGGTGGCTCAGTTGGTTAAAGCCTCTGCTTTCAGCTCAGGTCATGATCTCAGCCTGCTTCTCTCCCTCTGCCTGCTTCTCTGCCTACTTGGGATCTCGTTCTCTGTGTCAAATAAATAAATAAAATCTTAAAAAAAAAAAAGAAAGTGAGATCTGGACTCTAGGTGTTCTTGGTGCTACCAGGGAGTCATTGTTTCTAGGCTCTCTAGCTGAAAGGGAAAGGAAATATAATGTAAGTAATGTAACTAGTATATATGCACATATCTATAAATATCTTTATATGTAGCCATCTGTAGCTGTGTTAAACTAAATGTGAATTCATATTGATGTCTCAATCTCTAATCCTCTAATCCATTAACATGTGAGTTCTTCTTGCCTTCCCTCCTTGCTTATATGTAATCCCTAATCCAATACTGATCAATCTGATTCTATCTGCATCCATTAGCTTAATTATTTAATTCAAGTATATTGTGTAGTGGTTTCAAAATTGCTAACTGATACCTCCATGGGAAGGAAGTTTATCATCTGGAATATAGTGCTTCTACAGTTTCTTTTGTTTTCTTCTTAGTCTTCCAGGCTACACTCATTTCTTATCTAATTGATCTTTCAATTACTGATTGATACAGGGGTATTGAAGTCTTCAACTGTAATAGATTTTCCCGTTTCTCCTACAGTTCCATTAGTTTTGTCTTGCTTGATTGTTATGAGGATTCCCATTTATTTTGTTACGTCTGCTTGGAGAATTGACCTCTTCATTATATAATACCCCTCTTTATCTCTGATAATTTTCCTTGTTCTAGAATATGCTTGGTCTGAAATCATTCATCTTTTGATTTGTATTTTCATTGTAAGTCTTTGTCCAACGTTTTGCATCTAATGTCTTTGAGTGGCTATATGAAAATAGGTTTCTCATAGACAACATATTGATCTTTAAAAAAAAATTCAGTCTGACAATCTCTTTTAATTGGTGTGTTTAGACTATATTTAAAGTGGTTATTGATAAAGTTGGATTAGTTTCTATCATAACTGTTTTGTATTCATTGCTTCTATCATTTGTTTCTGTTTTCCTCCTGACTTCTCTGGTTTTAGCTGAGCATTTTATATGATTTCATTTTATGTCTGTTCTCTCTTAGTGTGTCAGTTATACTTCTTTCAAAAAAATTTAATGGTTCTAGAGCTTACAATATACATTTTAAACAAACCTATTTCTAAATAACACTCTCCTCTCTGTTCTGCACATTATAAACAATAGAGAAAGTATGACTGAATGGCACTTTTCTGCCAAGAGATTATCATCCTTCTACCTCAGTAGACTCTGCTCTCTGCCTCCTTACCCTTGGAAGACCGGACGTGGTATAACATCTCAGTTTCTTCACTGATTTTGGCACCTTTGAGCAGTTTTAAATCTGCTTCTATTCTTAAAAGGAAGAAGTCTGTTTCCCAAAACACATTTTCAAAAATATATTTAAGGTGATTGGGATGGAATATTACTCACTCATCAAAAAGAACGAAATCTTGTCGTTTGCAATGATATGGATGGAGCTAGAGTGTATTATGCTAAGTGAAATAAGTCAGAGAAAAACAAATACCATATGATCTCACTCATATGTGGAATTTAAGAGAGAAGACAGATGAACATACAGGAAAGGGGAAAAGAAAAAAAAAAAGAGTGAGGAAACAGCCATAAGAGACTCTTAAAGAGGGTGCCTGGGTGACCCAGTGGGTTAAGCCTCTGCCTTCAGCTCAGGTCATGGTCTCAGGGTCCTGGGATCAAGGCCTGCATTGGGCTCTCTGCCCAGTAGGGTGCCTGCTTCTTCCTTCTCTCTCAGCCTGCCTCTCTGCCTACTTGTGATCTCTCTCTGTCAAATAAATAAATAAAATCTTTAAAAAAAAAAGGAGAGAGACTCTTAAAGATAAAGAACAGACAGGGTTGGTGGTGGGAGGTGGGTGGGGGGATGGGCTAGATGGGGGATGGGGATTAAGGAGGGCACTGGTTATGAGGAGCATTGTCTGTTATATGTAATTGATGAATCACTGAATTCTACTCCAGAAACCAAAATTGCCCTGTATGTTAACTTACTAAAATAAAAAAAAAGAGAGAGAGAAATGATTAGGATAATGCATGAGGAGATTTGCTGGGGCGTGTTCTATTCTTTTTTTTTTTTAATTTTTTATTTTTTCAGCGTAACCGTATTCTATTCTTGATCTGGGTAAGAGTTACATAGATATGCTCACGTTGCAATAACTCATTTATAATTCATGCCTGTTTCCATATGTATGTTACATTGCAATTTAAAAAGGTTACAAAATAAAAATATAATATAGAGGAGGAAATTTTTTCAACAAATTTACACTGTTAATTCTATAGATATATGAATTATAATTGTGATATAAAACAATACAGTCTCGTAGATGCTTTGACAAGTATTTCTCAGTTTTAAGAAATCTGTAGGTCTTTAAAAATCTTGTGTGTTGGAGTTTATAATGGAATCCTCTGAATATATTTCAAATTAAGTCTTATTCTGCCTGTTTTCTAGACTCTGCAAGCTTGTTCTTCTCACAGCTGGGTTACTTGACCTTGCTTCCTGATTGCAGAGTCCTGTCAGAGTCTCTTGAACTAATTCCTAAGCAGGAGGGATTTAAGGAGATTTAACCTAACCTTCTGGGATTCAGATTCTGGTTAGTCTCGCTCTTTTACTCTAGCTCTGGTCATATGTCCCAGTTTTGAAAGCTTTCCTTCTGTCTTGTTTACTGTATCTAACTAGTGACTTTGTGACCTGTCACTTACTCTGCTCTTTGTAAGATGGACACTCTGCCTTTCTCTGTTCCATTTCCCCTGTTACTTTCCCAGTTACTGAAATAATGTATCTAAACCTTGGTCTGGTATTTGAACTCCTACTGCCATCTAACAGGCTCCCTTGATCCAACAGTTAATCTTAGTAGGTTTCAAGGTAGTATCTGTGCATAGTGTTTCACTGGTACCTTTCCTGCCAACTTTTCTGCAGGTATCTTTTGTTAGTTTTCATTGTCTCTGAAACCAATTGCTGTTCCCTATTTCTACCCATTGTCTATTTCCATATGGGCCTTTTCTTGACATATCTACTTGTTTGACTTCCTCCCAAGCCCTCGCAGAATTTATGGATAGAGGATGTTAGAAATGAAGGAGAGCTCAGAGTAGATGTACACGATCTTTTCCTTGTAGAGAGGAAGAGACAGAGGTTCAAATAAGTAGATGGCTGGGTGATATTTTCAGATACTACTCTAACAGAGATAATAGTTTTAAAATCCTTCCAGAAATGTTTTCCTTTATGGTAATCTGGTTTCTGGTTCAAGAAGATGCCTAGATGTTTGGACTTGAAAGCAGCTTAATAGAGCTCTGTTCTCTCCAGCAAGGTGTGAAGAACACAGTCAGAATGGCCAAGCCTCCAAGGGGTTGTAGAAGTTTCCAGAAAACTAGTAGTTTGGTAGAGGCCTAGAATTGGCACAGAAAAGCCACATTTGGAAACCAGGTTAGAGACAAGCCTCTTATTGCCACAGTGGAAAGGAAAAGGGGGCAGAGGATGGTCCTTGATAAAGTAAAAATGACTCTGATGAAAATGTGAATTAAAAAATAATATTTATCTGACAGAGAGAGAGAAAGCACAAGCAGGGAGAGTGGGAGAGGGAGAAGCAGGCTCCCTGCTGAGAGGGAGCCAGATGCTGGGGGTTCGTCCCAGGACCCCAGGTCCATGATCTGAGCTGAAGGCAGATGCTTTAACCCACTGAGCCACCCAGGTACCCTGAAAATGTGAATTTTGAATGAATGAACATTTTAGTCAATAGGTGTAGAAAGAATAAAACTGAACTACTATTAATGAGTTTAACAATTTTTCCTTTTTAACCAAAATGGAAATTCAAGAGCAACACGTGAGCAGTTCCAAGAAATTAAATTTGCAGTTTTGTGGATGTCAGCTTCGAAGGAGATTTTCACAGGCTGAGAGAACACTGTGTGAAATCATGGGGCATAAGGATAGCCCATAGCCCCAGGGAGACTACACAGGGGGTAAGTTCACAACCAGCTTTTTTTTTTTTTTAATTAAAAAATTTAATTAAAAAAAAAAAAAAAAGCTTTGTCTCAAGAGTGGGTCAGGGTAGAGGTGCCTGGATGGCTCAGTCAGTTGAATGTCTGACTCTTGATTTTGGCTGAGGTCATGATCTCATGGTCCTGACATTGAGCAGGGAGTCTGCTTGAGATTCTCTCTCTCCTTCTCCTCCTAACCCTCCCCACTGCTCTCTGTCTCTGTCTTTCCCTTCAGATGAATAAATCTTGAAAGGAAAAAGGAGTGGATCAGAATAGGAGATATCCAGAACTGAATGGCTCATGCAAACAGGGGTAATTTCTCAGAATAGGGCTAGCCTGGACAGCCCACCAATAACACTTCTTGGAACTGCTGTTCCAGATCTAGGAACTGTGGCATAATTTAGGGTACCCAGGACAGTCTGAGATTGTGTTCCGCCAGTCCAGTAAGAGAAGAGGTTAAAGCCAAAATTAAGTTGATGTAGAGAAAATGTAAAACATGAGATTTAATGTTTTTCTGCTTTAGGCTGAAATTCTTACCTGTGAAGATTGCCTAGATTTGACAGAACTCTCCTCAGCACAGCCAGAACACATTTCTTTCCCCAGATGCTTAAAAACCAAGGCTGGAACCATATAGTCTAACTTTCAGACTCATATTTTCCAATTATATCTTTTTCTGGTTACTACAGTAGTTTTCTTGTTTCATTGAAATTTCTTATAAAAGTAGATAATAAATAGGAATATAAAGGTAGGTGTATTTCAGAACTATTCCAATAGAAATTTTTATCGAGTCTTGACTAGTAGTGGCTTTTGCAGATGGTCATGATTGTGAGAGATGTGGAAGTTACTTTGGATATATAAAATTTGTTCACAAGTCAACCTCAGCTCATACCTTTCTACTGAGTTCTAGTTACAGAGGTTCTGAAATAGAGCTACTGCTTAGCCCAGAGCCTTGTACAAATCTCCACCTTCCCAAGAGATATGCATAATTTGATGAAGATTTATGAAAACCAAGGACTTGAAATTATTATGTAGCTGCACCATATGTTATCCTATGTTTGTGAAAGTTACATTTTCTGGTGTGTTTGCTGAAATTGACAGAGATCCTACAGATTTGAACATAGCCCTTATTCTGAATCTTTATAAATAAAAAACTAAAAAAAATGTTTGTGTATCTCCACATTTTGCTTTACTTAAGTTTGAATTGCCAAGTTGCCATTTGGAAACTGATGCTTTCTTGTTCAGGCCTTACACCTGAGGGAGCATAACCAGACAAAGGTGGAAAATCAAAATGTAGTCCCTGAAGTAAGAAAGCAGTCCAGTGAAATCAAGTCAGGTAGAAGTGCATCTGGCTCCCTAGCTCAATGTGCCTGTGACTCCTCTCAGGTGTATGAACATACCTAAGTGGAAATGTGAACACTAATTGCTGATATCCTGCCAGTCTCCTTGATTCCTCTAGACCTTTGAAGAAAGTAAAATTATACATGTCTCTCAGGAATAGAATCCATCTGGTTTGAGGAAACTGACATTATCCCTCAGTAGACCTAAAAAATTTTATGCTACACCTGCTGAAAATCTTGGGCAGAATACTGCTAACCAGACCCCAGAGGAAAGGGGCATGTTTTGCAAGTAAACCTTTTGTCATCTTTTCTTGTTGAGCCCTGAATTGAGTGCATCCAGGCTTATGAGGAACACATGTGTTGGATTTCAAGGATCTTGTTGTCCATCAGTAATAACTAGATGACTGTGTATCAGATGATCTAAAAGAAATCATTGTTGATCATCAGAAGAGACATCCAAAACTGTCAGGGTTTGTAAGGAATGTCCCATCCTCAGAGAAATAAATGGGTGTTTTATCAGAGTCAGTTGGGGAGCTTCTTCAAAATGTGCCCTCCCCCCGACCAGCTGGGTCAGAATCTTTGGAAGTAAGGGACCAACAGGTATGGATCCTCCTTGGGTGAAAGATAACAGAAAAGAACCACCATGGCAAGCACCTCCTCATTTTCTTTTACTTCTGTCTGATGTTTCACAGTTTCTTCTGGCATCCATATCTTCAGTCTCATTTAATCCCTTCAGCAATCACATAAAGCAGGGAGACTAGATGCTTGAGAATTGTATTAGTCTTTTTCTGGTCTGCTTAAACTCTGGTTTCACTCCTAGTCTGTGCTTCACACTTCAGTTAAAAGTCATCTTTCTAACATGTGCATGTCATCAACTGAATTCCTGCTCAATTATTTTTTTTTAATGGCTCCCCATTACCTTTAGCATAAATTTCCCCTTCATAGGACACACAATGTCAGTGATAATCTGTTCTCTCTGAACCTGCTTGGCCTCATCTCCTGCTCTCCTCTCATATGAAGCTTCAACATGGACCCCTCATTTGCCCCACATTTGCCACAACCCGTGTCACAAACTCAGATGACCTGGTCTTCCTCCACCTCTACGTCTGGTTAATCCTTCTTCGGTTACATTTTTGCTCATTGAATATCTTGATTCCAGCAGACAGACTTAGAGCTTTCTTTTATTTGTATGTATTTCCTATTTTAGTACTCGACACCCTGTAACATTAGTTTTTTTTTTTTTTTTTTTTTAATTTGTTTTCCTATTACAATGCCGTTGTTTTAAGACGGGAACTAGACCTTTTAATCTTTGTATCCCCATGCTGAGAACAGAGCCTGGAATGTGAATGGATGAATAAGCAAAGGAATTCCTATTTGAGCTACATCTGTAGCCACAATGACCAGGTCTGTGTAGGCATTACCCAGCTTCTCCTGAGGTGATCAGCCTAAAGCAGGCACAATTCGACAGCACCTGTCTTTCTCCTGGGGGACTCCGATGTTGCTGCTGAATGATGAGATGCAGGGGTGGGGCTGCTCCATCCACACGAGTGTAACCTGGAGGGTGAGGGAGGCTAGTATGCATGGAGCAAACATTTGACCAGTGGAGGATGGGAACAAGTGGATAAAAGGCTGGGAGGACAGTCCTGAGATGAAGAATTTTTAAATTAAAAAAATTATTTGCAGAAATGTCTGTTCATGTGCTCTGCCCATTTCTTGATTGGATTATTTGTTCTTTGGGTGTTGAGTTTGCTAAGTTCTTTATAGATTTTGGACACTAGCCCTTTATCTGATATGTCATTTGCAAATATCTTCTCCCATTCTGTCAGTTGTCTTTTGGTTTTGTTAACTGTTTCCTTTGCTGTGCAAAAGCTTTTGATCTTGATAAAATCCCAATAGTTCATTTTTGCCCTTGCTTCCCTTGCCTTTGGTGATGTTCCTAGGAAGATGTTGCTGCGGCTGAGGTCGAAGAGGTTGCTGCCTGTGTTCTCCTCAAGGATTTTGATGGATTCCTTTCTCACATTGAGATCCTTCATCCATTTTGAGTCTATTTTCGTGTGTGGTGTAAGGAAATGATCCAATTTCATTTTTCTGCATGTGGCTGTCCAATTTTCCCAACACCATTTATTGAAGAGGCTGTCTTTTTTTCCATTGGATATTCTTTCCTGCTTTGTCGAAGATGAGTTGACCATAGAGTTGAGGGTCTATTTCTGGGCTCTCTATTCTGTTCCATTGATCTATGTGTCTGTTTTTGTGCCAGTACCATGCTGTCTTGATGATGACAGCTTTGTAATAGAGCTTGAAGTCCGGAATAGTGATGCCACCAACTTTGGCTTTCTTTTTCAATATTCCTTTGGCTATTCGAGGTCTTTTCTGGTTCCATATAAATTTTAGGATTATTTGTTCCATTTCTTTGAAAAAAATGGATGGTACTTGATAGGAATTGCATTAAATGTGTAGATTGCTTTAGGTAGCATAGACATTTTCACAATATTTATTCTTCCAGTCCAGATGGCCAACAGACACATGAAAAAGTGCTCCATATCACTCGGCATCAGGGAAATACAAATCAAAACCACAATGAGATACCACCTCACACCAGTCAGAATGGCTAAAATTAACAAGTCAGGAAATGACAGATGCTGGCGAGGATGCGGAGAAAGGGGAACCCTCCTACACTGTTGGTGGGAATGCAAGCTGGTGCAACCACTCTGGAAAACAGCATGGAGGTTCCTCAAAATGTTGAAAATAGAACTACCCTATGACCCAGCAATTGCACTGCTGGGTATTTACCCTAAAGATACAAACGTAGTGATCCGAAGGGGCACGTGCACCCGAATGTTTATAGCAGCAATGTCTACAATAGCCAAACTATGGAAAGAACCTAGATGTCCATCAACAGACGAATGGATACAGAAGATGTGGTATATATACACAATGGAATACTATGCAGCCATCAAAAGAAATGAAATCTTGCCATTTGCGACAACGTGGATGGAACTAGAGGGTATCATGCTTAGCAAAATAAGTCAATCGGAGAAAGACAACTATCATATGATCTCCCTTATATGAGGGAGAGGAGATGCAACATGGGAGGTTAAGGGGGTAGGGAAGAGTAAATGAAACAAGATGGGATTGGGAGGGAGACAAACCATAAGTGACTCTTAATCTCACAAAACAAACTGAGGGTTGATGGGGGGAGGGGGGTTGGGAGAGGGGGGTGGGGTTATGGACATTGGGGAGGGTATGTGCTATGGTGAGTGCTGTGAAGTGTGTAAACCTGGCAATTCATAGACCTGTACCCCTGGGGATAAAAATATATGTTTATAAAAAAATAAAAATAAATAAAAAAAATTATTATGTTCGGTTAGCCATAATATAGTACATCATTTGTTTTTATTTTTTATTTTTTTTTAAAGATTTTATTTATTTAACAGAGACCACAAGTAGGCAGAGAGGCAGGCGCAGAGAGAGAGAGAGAGAGAGAGAGAGGAGGAAGCAGGCTCTCTGATGAGCAGAGAGCCCGATGCAGGACTCGATCCCAGGACCCCGGGATCATGACCTGAAGTGGAAGGCAGAGGCTTTAACCCACTGAGCCATCCAGGTGCCCCACATCATTTGTTTTAGATGTAGAGTTCAACGATTCATTAGTTGCATAGAACACCCAGTGCTCATCACAACCTGTGCCCTCCTTAATGCCCATCACTCTCTTACCCCATCTGCCCACCCTCCTCCATTCTGTAACCTTCAGTTTGTTGCCCAGAGTCCAGAGTCTCTCATAGTTTGTCTTCCTCTCTGATTTCTTCCCATTCAGTTTTTTCTCCCTTCCCCTGTGGTCCTCTGCACTATTCCTTATGTTCCACATATGACTGAACCCATATGATAATTGTCTTTCTCTGCTTGACTTATTTCACTTAGCATAATCTCCTCTAGTTCCATCCATGTCAAAGCAAATGGTGGGTATTCATCCTTTCTGATGGCTGAGTAATAATCCCTTGTATATATGGACCATATCTTCTTTATCCATTCATCTGTTGAAGGGCATCTCTGCTCCTTCCACAGTTTGGCAGTTGTGGACATTTCTTCTATGAACACTGGGGTAGATGTGCCCTTTCTTTTCACTACATCTGTATCTCTGGGATAAATACCTAAGAGAGCGATTTCTTGGTCATAGAGTAGCTCTATTTTTTTTTTAAGATTTTTATTTATTTATCTGACAGAGAGAGAGAGAGAGAGACAGTGAGAGCAGGAACACAAGCAGGAGGAGTGGGAGAGGAAGAAGCAGGGCTCCCACTGATTAGGGAGCCTGATGCAGGGCTCGATCCCAGGACCCTGGGATCATGACCTGAGCTGAAGGCAGACACCCAACAACTGAGCCACCCAGGCACCCATCTATTTTATTTTTTAAATTTTATAATTTTTTATTATGTTAGTCACCATACAGTACATCATTAGTTTTTGATGTAGTGTTCCATGATTCATTGTTTGCATAGAACACCCAGTGGTCCCTTCAGTAGTGCCCTCCTTAAGTAGTGCAGTTTCTGGGTCATAGGTTAGCGCTATTTTTAATGTCTCCACACTGTTTTCTGAGGAATCTCCATACCGTTTTCCAGAGTGGCTGTACCAGCTTGCATTCCCTCCGTCCTCGCCATTTGTTGTTTCCGATCTTGTTAACTTTTGTTATTCTAATGGGTGAAAGGTGGTATCTGAGATGCAGAATTTCCTATGAGCATTTGGAAGATGGTCCCACCAGACTAAGAAATCTCTTGAACTTGATGACAGCAATCAACTCAGTAGTGGCTCCTTACTTATTCTCTTTCCTCTTTTCAGACTCTTCTCTCACTCCATCCCCATTCAGTCGTGCATATCCCAGTGCAAAAGTGGAACGCAAACTGTGGGTACAGGCTTTTCTTTCTGAGAACCCAGGCTTACACAGTTATATCTCCAGTGATTGCTAAGGGAAGAACTTAGTTGATGTGTCATACTGTTAAATTTGTTATAGATGTAACAGATTTGCAAGTGCTTGTGTCAGAATTGTTGTGCTTCTTGCTCCTTGATTTTATTGAACAGTGAACAATTCAGAATATTGATCTACAATGTGCCCTTATAAAGAGAAGGGATACACAAATTTTATTATTCTATTCAAGTAGTGCTCAAGTGTATCTAACAGAGAGTAGCCTTTTTTTTTTTTAACTTTTTAACTTTTTTTTTTTTAACTTTTCGATAGGTTACACCTCACATGGGAGCACTTGGGTGCTGTCATCTTTTCATCTTGGTTTTTATTTGTTTTTTATCTAGATAATCAGCACTGGAATATTCCCAACCATCTACATGACTTCTTAAAGACAGGCAAGACAGTTATACTTTTTTTTTAATGATATATTTTTCTTTTTTTTTTTTAAGATTTTATTTATTTATTTGACAGAGATCACAAGTAGGCAGGCAAGCGGTGGGGGCGGGGAAGCAGGCTCCCCACTGAGCAGAGAGCCCGATGTGGGGCTCAATCCTAGGACCCTGAGACCATGATCTGAGCTGAAGGCCGAGGCTTAACCCGCTGAGCCACCCAGGAGCTCCAAGATAGTTAAACTTTTTAATTTCGTTTTTAGTTTTAGATCAGCTCTTTAGTGTTGGGTAGACATAGTTGAGCCCAAGTGCTGGTGAGTCCCTGGCACATGGCAATTCAGAAGCTTTTGCAGTTGGAGTGTCACCCAGACAAGCCTAATGCCTTGAACACAATAGGCAGTCAGTAATTACTGGCCAATGAGAATAGGTATAATGTGTTTTATAACTAGCCCAATCCTTATCTCTCAGTCTATGTTTTATAAGGTAAGGTAGAGACCTAGATGTTACTTATTTAATTTTAGCTAAGTAAAGACCAAAACAGAATTACTCAAATTTAAAACAGAGTACTTGTTCCTAATGCTAAATGTAGTCTTTTATTGACTGATGGATTAACTATGTGAGTTGCTTTAATTTGACAGTTTACTCTTCTGTTAACACAGTTGGTCTCAACCAAGATTGTAGCCTCAGCTAATGTTGCATTATCCACGATCAGTGCTCTTTAAGCTTTGTGTGCAGGTCTACTGGCCTAGTACTCCTCAGATTATAAAGAACAAACACAGAATCACCTGAGAATCTTGTTTAAAAACAGATTCTGATTTATTAGTCTCCACTGTGACCTCACATCCTTCTGGCATTTTAACAAGCTCATGTCAGTGCTTCTAGTTCTTGGGCCACACTTTAAGTAGCAAAGACTTAGCCCAGAGATTTAACAACAAAACCACCAACCACCAAACTCTAGAGTCAACCGCTAAAACTCACCTGGAAAAGATTTAAGAGTTAGGTTAAGTTCATTAGTAAAATGCGGTCTCATTATTTAGGTATCTGGTGGTAGAGAAGCTCAAGTCCCAAAGAATGCAAAGTGACTTCATAGTGACAACCTTTAGTCCTTTACCATCACTCACTCTGTGTAGGCAAACATTTTTATTTGCTCCCAGGTACGTGCCCCTGAGGCTGTGTAACTCCTCTATGAAGGGCAGGTAGAGTGGAGACTAGAAGGGTTGATTAAAGGAAGTGGGAAAAGTTAATAGAGGTTACCAATATAACTGATAAAAAGGAGATTGAAATGGTTTCACAGTTTTCATTATGCCACAAGGGTAGAAAAGCTCAGCTATTA
Source organism: Enhydra lutris kenyoni (assembly GCF_002288905.1). Classification (NCBI taxonomy): domain Eukaryota; kingdom Metazoa; phylum Chordata; class Mammalia; order Carnivora; family Mustelidae; genus Enhydra; species Enhydra lutris. The sequence goes on from NW_019154110.1 coordinate 17,860,375, forward strand.
CTTTATTTCCTGCTGTGATCTGAAATAGAAAGGTTAAAGGTGGCTTTGACTAAATTAGGATGGTTTTGTTTTGCCTCTGGGGGCATACTGGGAAAAACAGAATCAACATTTTCTTTTTTTAAAAGATTCTATTTATTTATTTTGAGAAGGGGTGGAGAGAGAAGGAGCAGGGGGAGGGACAGAGGGAGAGGGAAAAGCAGACTCCTTGCTGAGCAGAGAGGCTAACATGGGACTCGATCCTGGGGCTCCCGGATCATGACCTGAGCTGAAGTCAGACGCTTATCGGAGTGAGCCACCTAGATGCCCCAGAATCAACATGTTTTGATTTCATGTTTGACATACGCTGGGCACCGAAAATTAGGCAAATCACACACACTGTGATATTTGTAAATTGAATTATAGGCTGACACTTGCCAGCTATCTACGGTGTGAAAGCACAAGGTAGGTGTGTCAGTTTCCCACAGGGTCTCTTTTACAAGATGCTGTTGCTCTCCACACTGCTTGAACTCCTGGGTCTTTTCAGATGTCCAGTGGCTTGTTACTGGCTCATTTATGGGAGAGAGTGGATCACAGTGATTCAGTGAGATGGCTGAGGTATGACCCCTCGAACACTGTGTGAGCCCCATTTACTGCAGGTGGTATCCACTGACACTTTTCATGAATGGCACGGTTCATGAATGGCATTAGTGTTTTCACTTTGCCCTTGTATAAATTATTTCCTGCTGAAACTTACCAGTTTCCAGACACATAGATGTGTTCTGGTGATAATTTAAAATTTTCTTCCTTGCACTGATGAATTTCTTTCATCTGGAACTTTGAAAATGGACAAATCAAAACTGGGCTTTGAGTTCTGTGTTGAAAAATATTGCAGAGACTATGGACTCTGAAAAACAATTTGAGGGCTTTGAAGGGGCGGGGAGTGGGAGGTTAGGGGACCCAGGTGGTGGGTATTAAGGAGGGCACGTATTGCATGGAACACCGGGTGTGGTGCAAAAACAATGAATTCTGCGAGGCGCCTGGGTGGCTCAGTGGGTTAAGCCGCTGCCTTCGGCTCAGGTCATGATCTCAGGGTCCTGGGATCGAGTCCCGAATCGGGCTCTCTGCTCAGCAGGGAGCCTGCTTCCCTCTCTCTCTTTCTCTCTCTCTCTGCCTGCCTCTCCGTCTACTTGTGATCTCTCTCTGTCAAATAAATAAATAAAATCTTTAAAAACAAAACAAAAAAAACCCAATGAATTCTGTTATGCTGAAAAGAAATAAAAAAAAAATATATAAAATATTGCATTTGTTTTTATGCCTGAGTTCTTATATTTTCTAATCAAGAAAAATCACTCGAAGAAAGATTTTATATGGAATACAAAGGGACCTCATGACATCATGCCATTTAACGCTACTTACAAAATACTTTATCAAATTTTTGGCAAAAAACTTAGGGAGAAAATACCTACGTTTTTCACTAAACTAAGTGTCCTTTCTCCCATTGTCCCTTCATCTCTCTCAATCCCTTTGCCACCTACTCTCTGCAAGTGTGTGGAAGGGCCATGTGAGCACACAATGAAAAGAAGCCATATACAAGAAGCCAGAAGAGATTTCTCACCAGAAACAGCCCTGGCAAAATTTTCGTCTCTCCAGTTTCTAGAACAATGAGAAAATATGCTTCTGGTGTTTAATCCTCAACATTGGTGGTATTTTGCTGTACCATGGTCTGCTATATGGCAGACTGAACAGACTAATACACTGATGTACTTTTCTGTTTGGAAATGAGCAACCTGATCTCCGTACAGAATATATTTTGTGTGAGTGGGGAGAGGGACACCATTTTTAGGGAGACCACAGATTTAAGGTCACATTCCTGGCACAGGCATTGATGCTGTTAACAGTTGTGTTTACAATAAACTCTAGTCGTAGCATCTGGAATCCAGGGAGAGACCATGGCAGTGGAGCCAATTCTGTAGTAGGGCTGTAGCCATTATTCCTGGAGGTTTAGCTAGGAATTGGATTCTCCTGCCCTCTTAACAGTCACGTGGGCTACCTACCATCCTTTTCAAAATCCCTTTTCTGCCTCATTGCCACAGTCAGTTTTTTCTCTGTGATCCATGGAGATGTATTAGGGGGATAGAAGGGGATGAATCTATAGTACTAAGAATGTAAGATTCAAGTTTTTGATTGGTAAGTGATATCACCAAGCTATCAACACAGGGTGCTGAACAGAGATGTGTCCCAAGAAATTATTACACACTAAAAAGATGTATCAATGCAAACTATGTAGAAATAATTTTAGTAATGATTATAACACATTTAAGACACATTCTGACTTATGTGAACTTTCTCAGTACTATAGAAGCACTCTATCCTCTAGTCTTTCAAAATTGTTCTGAATTAAATAACATGAACTTTAATAAGGAGGCACTGAAGGGTTAGAGATATTAAGTTATACATTTGAAAAGTTACAGGATTCTAGTTGGATGGGAAACAGAACTCAGGCCTCCTGGACATATATGGTAGGTTAGATGTTCATGGGTTTCCTCTCTTTACCATTATTTGGTTTTACTTGGAAGGTTTATGGAGCCTTCTAGGAATCACCATTAATTTTTATGTTCGTAGATACACTACTGCCTCTCTTTCATTGCTGCCATTTTATACTGTTTGCCTTTTCCAAAAATTAGATCACATCACATTCTTCTAAAGATTTCCCGGTTAAAAAAAAAAAAAGATTTCCTGGTTTAATCCTTAACTCTGCTTATGGTTAATCTGATCATCCCTTAACTTTTACTAACGTGTTTCCGTGTAGTGTAATGCCATCCTTTGCAAGTGTTATTAAAAGCTCTGGTGTGATGATAACTTTTGGAGGGCTGAGTTTATTTTCATGCCTTAATTCTCCAGCTAATTGGGCTAATAGTCACAGAAATGTTGCCTCAACATTTCTTTGTACCATTTTGGGGGATCCTGTATTTTGTTTTTTTTTAGCTTCCAGTCTATCAACTTCGATTGCTTTGCTACTGTATGAAAGTCTAATGATCGAAAATTTTTAAAATTATATGTGTATATATGTATATATGTATGTATATGTGTATATATACACACATATGTATAATTTTAAATACTGTATCAAATAATTTGATTGTTACCATTATAAGATAGTCGGCCCTTTGTGAAAAGGAAGGTGAGGTTGCACGTTGTTGAAGTATTTGCTTGACTTCTTCTCTCACACTCCCTACAAATCTATCACTAAATTGTTTTGGTTCTCTGTGCTAAATATGTTTGCTGGTTGTAGTCTTAGAAGTCTTAGAAGGACAGGACATTCAGATCAGAATGCTTTGAGGGAGTGTTTAATAAAAGGACTTTAATTAGTAGTAGTATTTGGGGGGTGGGGTGGGGAAGAGGGAGAGGAAAAGAGAATCTTACGCAAGCTCCATGCCCAGCATGGGAACCTGTCTCACAACCTGGAGGTCATGACCTGAGCTGGAATCAAGCAGCAGATGCTGAACCAACTGAGACACCTAGGAGCCCCTAATAAAAGGACTTTTTTTTTTTTTTTAAACAAGGGTGTAGCTAGGTTGCTTGGGAACCATAAGAAATAGTGAAGTGCCCAGAATTATTTTTAAAAAGATATTATTTATTTATTTGACAGACAGAGACACAGTAAGAGAGGGAATACAAGCAGGGGGAGCAGGAGAGGGAGAAGCAGGCTTCCCGCTGAGCAGGGAGCCAGACGTGGGGCTCGATCCTAGGACCCTGTGATCATGACCTGGGATCATGAGCCAGAGGCAGATGCTTAATGACTGAGCTACCCAGGCGCCCCACCAACCCCAGAATTGAAGGGGCAAGGAAGGAACAGTTCCTGGAACCTAGGAAGAGAGAGTCCTGGGAAGGGGGATACCTTAGAGGAGGTTCTGGTGGATGGAGTCAACAGTTGATCAGGGAGGAAACCAGGGGACTAAGTAGTAGTCCCTAAGTAGTACTCTTCCCTTTCAGCCTGCTGTTAGGGTAGAAGCAGTAGAGGCACTTCAAACAAATCAGTCATTAAAGAGAGGCAAACAGGGGTGCCTGGGTGGCTCAGTGGGTTAAAGCCTCTGCTTTTGGCTGGGGTCATGATCTCAGGGTCCTGGGATCGATCCCCAAGTCGGGCTCTCTGCTCAGCAGGGGGCCTGCTTCCTCCTCTCTCTGCCTGCCTCTCTGCCTACTTGTGACCTCCGTCTGTCAAAAAAATAAATAAAATCTTAAAAAAAAAAAAGATAGGCAAACAGTGGAGGCCCATCAGTAAAGGCAAATGTGTGTGGCATAATATCCAAATCTGATTACTTGTCATCACCTTCATGGAAACCACCTTAGCTCGATTCTCATAGTCTCTGTGGGCTGTTGCAATATTCTCCTTGCCTTTTCAACCCATCTCCTCTTCACCCTAGTACACATCTCCACAAACAGCCAGAGTGATTCATTTCCTCTAAATCAACAAGGGAATCTTCTCTTCTCCAACGACTTCTACAGTATTCTGATCTTTCACATTGTCCCACTAATTCCCACCATCACATACAGCACACAACAGCAACTTTTCTTAATCTTTTTCTTAATCTTTCTCAGTTCCTGGATTCCTTTCCTCCTTCTCCTCCTCCTCTTCTTCTTCTTCTTTTTCTTTTTTAAGATTTTATTTATTTATTTGACAGAGATCACAAATAGGCAGAGAGGCAGGCAGAGAGAGAGAGAGAGAGGAGGAAGCAGGCTCCTAACCAGGGCCAGTCCTCTATTTGTACGTACCCTTTGACCATTCTTTCTTAGTCTCACGAGTTTCAGTTAATTTCCTTACTCTATACCGTAGTGCCCAGGGCTATAATCTTCAGATCTCTCTCTTTCTCTTTCCTTTTTTTTTTTTTTTTAATATTACCTACATATGTATGAGTCCTAAATTTTTTTTGGACTTCTAATATTTCTAGCTCAGACCTTTCCTCCAGACATTAGATTTGTATATCCAATTATTTCTATGGGGGTAGATGTTATAGGCTTAATGTGGCCCCCGAAATTCACAAACTCCTAACCCTGTCTTTACTTTTGCTAACTGCTAGAGCATGTTTGTAGAATGCTAAGATTGAGAGAATTATTTGAAAGCCACAGCTATTGTCAGTAAAGGATTTTTGGTGAGATGAAGATGGCAGCTTAGTCTCCTAGAACTTTCAAACCTAACAAATTATAAAGTGCTAATACTTCAAAAATAACTTAGTTTTTGTTAGTTAGTGACTTTAGATGCCATTACTAGCTGAGATGAGTACTAGAGTTTGGCAATAGTATTTTACATAGACATTCTCAATTCACCTTCCTAGGGTTCTGGAAGGCTTGGAAACTATTTGAAGAATAGTAAGCCTTTAAATTAAGTCCGCAGACATGGGCAGTGACAAAAACTTTATATATTATCTATTTTTTAAAAAGATATCTAATTTTGTTCTACTCTCTTTATATCCAAAATAGAGAAAGCTTCAGGGGAAAGTGTCAAACCACGGTAAAAAGCCAGCTCAAGTAGTTGCAAAGAAAAGGGTTTTCAGCATGTGTTGAAAGTTATTTTTGACATTTCTATAAATAAGCTCATTTCACATTTCTGTGCACTTCCTTCACTTAATAAGAATTAAAAAAAAGTCCATCAGCAGAGTTTGCTCTTTTACACATCATCTAAATTTCAGCTAACTTCTTTTTTACTTTAAGAAAAAAAAAATAGGTGGAAATATTGCTATTACATTTCTATACCCATTAAAATAGTTCAAAGTGTACGTCTGTCTCTTTGCAAAAGCTATTTGTCATTAAAGTGTCTATTTAAAAATATGTTTGATTAATTTTATATAGCTGTCAAGTGTGCAGATCTCTTATAATAGACCCAAAACATGTCAACCAGAAACATGCCTAAATTTGCAATTATTAGAGATCGTTAGGCAACATGACACAACCTTGGTAACATCCTAGGAGTTTATCAGATTGTTGGATAGAAAAGAAGGAACCAAGGAAAAAAGAACTTGTAATTATAAGTACTTCTGACATCTGCAGTGATTTTCCTGTTTAAAGTAGATGAGATTATTGTCATGTGATTGAATGGGCTCTCTGTGTGTAACCTTTTATTTAGAATTAATTTTTTAAAGTATTTTATTTATTTATTTGTCAGAGAGAGAGAGAGAGAGAGAGCGAGCGAGCAGCAGGCAGAGTGAGAAGCAGACTCCCTGCTGAGCAGGGAGCCCGATGTGGGACTCTGATCCCAGAACTCTGGGATCATGACCTGAGCCGAAAGCAGACGCTTAACCGACTGAACCACCCAGGCGCCCCTTAAAATTAATTTTTAAAATAAAAAGAATACAGAAGTAAATATGTACACCGTCTATGTAGTTAGTAAGTATTTATTATGACCTATAGCATCCCAGGAAGTATGACTGGTGCTGGGAATGTAGTCATGTGCAGGACAGGGTTTCTTTCTGCCTTCTTGGAGCTTAAAAGGTGATAAAGACGCACAGTGATCTAATTTGGTCTATGAAGACTTCCTTGGAAAAATGAAATTTTACTCAAGTTTCAAGGAGTGAAGGGCAGAGGCTGGGGAGAAAGGAAGAGAACATTGCAGCATTTTTCCTGAGGGAGGAGAGAACTTCCCTTACTGCAGATACACAGAAATATCCAGTGTAACTGCATAAAATGGAGAGTGTATCAGACAAAACCATAGGAGTTAACCAGAAATCAGGGAACCATGTTCTTTGATCCAAAGCCATGGAATAACTTTAAGAGTGTATGTGGGTAGATGAGTAGGTGAGTATACACGACAAAATTTGCGCTTAAAAAGTCCTTTTAGGGGCGGCTGCCTTTGGTTCAGGTCATGATTCCAGAGTGCTGGGATGGAGCCCTGCGGAGCAGGGAGCCTGCTTCTCCCTTTCCCTTGATCTACTTCTCCCTTTCCCTTCACCTGCCTCTCCCCCTGCTTGTGCTCTCTCTCTCTGTCAAATAAATAAATAAAATCTTTAATTAAAAAAAAATCCCTTTAACTGCCTGAGAAAAGAATAATGATTTCCCAAAGGGAATGACAGCAGCAAAGGAATGAGGTGATTGGGTCTCGAGCTACTTAGGAGTCAGCTGTTGTGGATTTGGTGATTCAGAAGTGAGGAGTGAGGGAGGAGGAGGAGGACAGGGGTGAATCTTCTGTTTCTAGTGTGGGTGAGTACCTAGGCCAGTTCCTCAGAAGAGGAAGAAAGAGGGGGAACAGATTTGAGGACTGGGAAATAAGAGTTCACATGTGTGAGTCTAGAACTCAGAGGATACATGGGGTCAGAAGAGATACATTTGGGGACCGTAAACATGTAGATGGCAAAGAGCATGGGGAGAGTGGATCAGATTGCTTAGGGAAGAGAAAAATGAAAGGCACAAGAGTGTGGGGTTTCTCAGAAAGGTGGTGCAGATAAGTAGTGTGAAAGCCTGAGGTAGGAAGCAGGTATGGGAAAAGGGGTTTTATCAGGAGGGAACTGAGACTAGGAATTGAGAAATGTTGGTGAGAGGATACAATGTTGAGATGTATTTTTTGCTTTTCCCAGGACAGTAATAACTCCCCTCTCCAGCATTTGTTTTTCATTTTCTTTTCTAACATTATAAACGCATTTGTTTATTGTCAAATAGCTGAAGAGCTGCTAAAATCAGATATACCTGTACATCTTTGTGTGGTAATGTGGAGAATTGAGGGGTCATGATTACAACGACAAGTGTGAACTGCCCCGTATCCACAAGACTTGACATTAAGAAGATAAAAGCTAAATGTATGCAGAGATAATCAGGGATTGCAAAGTTAGCTTCAAACAAGACTGAATGCAAGGTATAACTTTAAAGGAAATGAACTGGGGACTTTCTGATGAAAAAAAAGATGTGATCCACAAGGAACATAGAAGTGTCATGAGTCTTTATATAGCTACTAAAATGCCGACACACTACATAAAGCAGAAATAAAAGAAAGAAAATAAAGAAATAGACATAGACCTATCATAGACCAGCGATAGATAAAATAGACACACAGACCAAAAAAATGAATATGGTTAAGGAGGGTAAATAAGTTTAACATATATATATCTATATTCCAGATTGAACTGCTAACAGACAATGCCCTTTCAATTTAATCAACCCTGGAGCATATGCATGCATACAGAAGCACACGTACCCAGATATTTTGCTTTTGGGAGAGTCTCATGCATATTTCTCTATATTTTCTATGTATATATAACACATATGTAACTCATTGTTTTTTTTTTTTTTTTAAAGATTTTATTTATTTATTTGACAGAGATCACAAGTAGGCAGAGAAGCAGGCAGAGAGAGATAGGAGGAAGCAGACTCTCTGCTGAGCAGAGAGCCCGATGCGGGGCTCGATCCCAGGACCCTGGGATCATGACCTGAGCCAAAGGCAGAGGCTTTAACCCACTGAGCCACCCAGGCGCCCCAACTCATTGTTTTCTTTAGGATATACATGGACATCTATATCCTAAAAAGCACAATTTCCTAAAGTTGTCACACAAAGTAAATTGAATGACACTCAGTTAAAATGTGAATCTAGAAAGTAAAAATAATAAAGCACATATATCACAATATAGGATACTGTTAAAATTGGACTCAGAAAAATTCACTGCTTTGACATTCATTGTATTAATAAATAATGTACTATAAAAACAATTAAGTACCTAAACTTAGTTATGTACTTAAAACCTTAGTTGGAAAATTTTTTAAAAAGCTTAAGGGAAGTTGAAGGAGGAAGTAGAGATAAAAGTAGTCAATGAGGTAGAAAACAGAAAAAAGAAAGAACAAAGTACTGAAAGAACCTAAATCTGTTAATTTGAAGGGAGAAAACTACTTTCCGACCTGTTGTAAAGTAACCTAAGAATTTTAGTTCTTTTTAATGCAGAAAAGTAGTTTAGTTAGATATGGTAGATTAAATGCTTCTAAAACCTCATTACCAGTTACTCATGACAAGTCTCAGACTCAAATTGTTTATAGATTGGTTATTAATATCAATTACTAAAAATTAAAAATCCAACACAGAACTTTTCAAACATTTTACACTGTAAATGTGATTTCGTGTGCACTCAAGAAGAATATGTATTCTGTTGCTGTTGGGTGGAGTAATCTACGTATGTCTGTTAGGTCTAGTTGGTTTGTAATGTTCCAGTTCTCCATTTCCTTATTGTTCTTTGGTCTCGATATTCTAACCGTTATTGGAGAGGGATACCAAACTCTCCCACTATTAATGTAAAACTGTCTCTTTCCCCCTTCAATTCTGTCAATATCTGCTTCATATATTTTGGAGCATATTGTTTGGTACTTAGGTTTGTGATTACTGTATCTTCTTGATGAATTGAAATATATAATGTCCTTTATCAGGACACAATGTCCTTCTTTGTCTTTTGGAACAATTTTTGACTTAAAGTCTATTTTGTCTTGTATTAGGATGGTCAGTAACCCAGCTCTCTTGCTTACAGTCTGCATCAATATCCTTTTGCATCCTTTTACTCTCAATCTGTTTGCATCATTGGATCTAAAATGAATCTCTTGGGGCACCTGGGTGGCTCAGTGGGTTAAGCCTCTGCCTTCGGCTCAGGTCATGATCTCAGGGTCCTGGGATTGAGCCCCGAATTAGGCTCTCTGCTCAGCGGGGAGCCTGCTTCCTCCTCTCTCTCTCTCTGTCTGCCTCTCTGCCTACTTGTGATTGCTGTCTGTCAAATAAATAAATAAAATCTTTAAAAAAAAATAAAATGAATCTCTTATAGATAGCATACACTTGGATGATTTTTTTCTTCTTAAATCCACCCTGCTAATCTTTGACTTTTGATTGGAGAATTTAATCCACTTATTTTTTTATTATCCACAGAAAGGACACACTTTTGTCATTTTAATATTTGTTTCCAGTATGTCCTAGCTTTGTCATCTTTCAGTTCCTCCACTATGGTCTCCTTTTGTGTTTAATTGGTTCTTGGAAGTGTCCCATTTTGCTTTATTCTTACTTTCTTTTGTGAATATTTTTTAGATATTTCCTTGGTGGTTGCCATGGAGATATCATTTAACATACTAAATTTATAGTAATTTATTTTGAATTAATGCCGTCTTTACTTCAGTAACATAAAAAACTCTGCTACTTTATAGCTCTATTCTTCTTTTAATATTGTTGTCACAAATTACATCTTTATACATTGTGTGCTTATTAATCTAGACTTACACTAATTGTTTTACACATTTGTCTTTTAAATCATGTGGGAAATAAAGGGAAGAGTTGAGAATAAAAAGTATAATAATACTGGCTTTTAAATTTACTTGCGGAGTTACCTTTACTGAAGTTATTTAGTTCTTCATCTAACTTTGAGTTACTGCATAGTGTTCTTTTATTTCAGCCTGGAGAACTTCTTTTAATATTTTTTCTAGGGCAGGTCTGCTAGTGATGACCTCTCTTAGCTTTTGTTTATTTAGAAATGTCTTATTAATTTCTCCTTCACTCTTGATGGATAATTTTGCTGAGTATAGGATTCTTGGTGGGCAGTTTTTGTTTTCTTTAAGCACTTAAATTACTCTCTTCCAGCCTATTCATGTCTTTTGTCCATTTTCATATTAGATTGTTTGATTTTTTGTTGATGAGCTGTGGAGTTCTTTATATATTCTGGATATTACCAGGTATGACTTGCAAATAGTTCCTCCAATTCCATAGGTTTCTTTTTTCACTTCGTTGATTAATTATAAGAGCCCGATGCGGGCCTTGATCCCAGGACCCTGAGATCATGACCTGAGCTGAAGGCAGAAGCTTAACCCACTAAGCTACCCAGGCACCCAGTCAACCTATTTAAAGAGCCAGCCCAGACTGGAGGAAATGAGAAATAGCTCTGTCTCTTAATGGAAGAAGCAACTTATGCAGACAGGGAGGGAATTAAATGCTGGTTACATGTGAAGGTGATCTGTTATAGAGGGCGATATTTTTAGTATGTTGTAGGTAATATATATGTATTGAATGTACCCCATCTCTCTAATAGGAGTCCACTGTGTCATTTATTATACAGATAAACAAGCTGCTAATTTTATTGGTGAAAATTCATTTCTGATATAAATTATGCTAACTCACAAAGCTAGTATAACTGAAATATCAGTAGCTAAAGCACTTATACGAATCACATCTGAAATGTAGGCTTCCTGATGAGAATGCTTAAATGACCAGGCTTGGGTCATGAATCTATAATTATGGATTTTTTTTTTAACTTTAAAGGTAACTTAGACTGGTACATACATAATATCACCCTATGTTGATGTATATTGAAAGTAAATTGTCTATATAACATTCTAACCAAGAAAAAAATGAGAGTGAGCTGAATTACACAGTATTAGGAATGAGAAGGGAACGATTCACAGATACAGAGAATTTTTTTTTAAAACTATGAGAGAATATTATTTAAAACATTATGAAAGTGAATTACAACATAGAAGAAATATTTATTTTTATGTTATTATTTTTTTCCCATTTTATTTCTTTTCAGTGCTCCAAAATTCATTGTTTAGGTACCATACCCAGTGCTTCATGCAAAACATGCCCTCCATAATACCCATGTTATTATTTTTACAGATTTTATTTATTTATGAGAGAGAGAGTCAGAGAGCATGAGCAGTAGGCAGAAGGAGAAGCAGGCTCCGTGCTGAACAAGGAACTCTATGCGGGACTCTATTCCAGGACCCTGGGATCATGACCTGAGCTGAAGGCAGCTGCTTAAGTGACTGAGCCACCCAGGTGTCCTGGAAAAAATAATTATTTTTAAAGGAAAAAAATAAAACTGACTTTAAGCAGTAAGAGAAATGGAACCAAAGCCATTTAAATTCCTGAGAAAGTTATTGAAGAACTATTTTCTAAGATGAACAAAAATGAACAACTAGTCTTACATGTTTCACTGGTTAATTATTTTATATTTTAAAGAATTCATTAATCTGATGTGATTTGTAAGTTTTGAGGCTTGGAGAAAAAAGATAGACATCAACATTATTTTTAATTTTTGGAAGATACTCAATTTGATACAGGATACATAAAAATATAGTTAAAATTTATTAATCTTGTTGAAAAATTCCTGAATTAAAAATAAGCTTATAAATTGAAAAAATAATAGAGCATGACTAGGCAAGGTTCATTATAAGAATATAAATGTGGAAATAGTAATGTATTAATTAAAAGCACAACAAACAAAGCCATGTGATTATTTCAAATGTTCATTTAATATTTAACATAAAACTCTGGAAGCATTAAATTTACATACTTAATATAATATTTAATATAAAACTTAAATTTAATATACATATTTACCATTAAACATTTAGATATATTATGATATACTTAACATAAAACTCTAGGAACATTAAATTTATGAACAGGACAAAGATTCCGATGGTTACTTTTAACATTGATATGGAAAAACTAGCTATTTCCATTAGAAAAGAATAAGAAATAATATAGGAATAACAACAAAGAAGAAGTGAAACTTTTATTTGCAGTTGATAAAAACAATGAGAATTGATTTAAAACAGTTTAGAAACAAGAATAAGTACACAGAGCACTTAAAAGTTAATATACATAAGAATTATTTTCCTATAAACAAGGGTACTTTACGCCTAGAGAAGTAGGCCTTCAAGCTTAGAGTAGGTGAAACTGCTACTGCTTCTTAGCCTGGGAAGATGGAATTTCGAAATTTTTTTTTTTAACCTCTTCCTGAAATATTTAAGAGGTCGCCCTTGGTTACCCAAATTAAGCGAGCACAACTTACCTCTGAGGAGGGCTGTAGCAAGACTTTTTAATGGCCTGGCAAAGACCTCCCTAACTTCTCCATATCGAGAGACTGCTTCATGGGAAGAAGCTGGCACATTTCCATAGCGGTCATGTAACCTCTTGGGAGGATCCCAGTCACCTTGAGACCCCACATCTTCTCTTTTGAAGCACAACGTTCTTAGAGCTTATTGGTGGTGTCAATTTAATGTGAGTTCTGGCTGGAGATGACAGTCCAGCCCAATGTGGGTACAACTTTTGACAAAAGTGCCTAGAGTAGAGGGCAGGGTGATCCCAAGAGTCTCTTGAAGCCTGCTTTCAGCCTAGCAAGGGGGCTGAGACTACAAACCCTAAGATGACTCAGTCATCAGATCACAGTAGCCCTGATTTGGCAACAACTGATGTTGTGGATGTAAATGTAAACATGTAGCCCCGTCTTGGGATCACCACTTGGAGCCTGAGCAAGTGTGGTATTACCGGTAGAGACCATCAGTTGGATCAGCTTTTTACAAAAATGGCATGCTAAATAAGCAGAAGCAATGACAGTAGGAGGCTGATGGGCCTCTAGTTTCTCTCCACTGGGCATCTGAAGGAAAAACAGATTTCTAAGTAAACCACCTAGATTCTTAAGTATTTCAGTGTGGAAACTTCAACAGGGAGATAGGAAATTTCCTACCAAGATGATGGCTAGTGATTCACTGGAAAAATAAGAACATTTTTACCTTAAGGTTATGATCTCACTGGATACTAGGGAGTCATGGCACATTCATTCAGGGGGATATTTATTACAAAGGTGAGGATATTTATTACAAACAACAAGATAGCATTTTTAAAAATTAACGTATAATGTGTTATTTTTTTCAGAGGTACAGGTCCATGATTCATCAGTCTTATACAACATCTAGTGCACACCATAGCACATACCATCCCCAGAGTCCATCACCGAGCCACCCCATCCCTGCACTCCCATCCCCTCTAACAACCCTCAGTTTGATTAAGGATTGAGAGGATTAAGAGTCTCTTATGGTTTGTTTCCCTTTCTGGTTTTGTTTTGTTTCATTTTTTACTCTCTTCCCCTATGATCCTCTGCCATGTTTCTTAAATTCAGCATATCAGTGAGATCATATGATAATTGTCTTTCTCTGACTGACTTACTTTAACATAATACTCTCTAGTTCCATCCATGTCACTGCAAATGGTAAGGGTTTATTTTTTGGTGGCTGAGTAATATTCCATTTTATATACATACCACATCTTCTTTATCCATTCATCTGTCGATAGACATCTGGGCTCTTTCCATAGTTTGGCTATTGTGGACACTGCTGCTATAAACATTGGGTTGCAGGTGCCAGGTGCCCCTTCAGATCACTATGTTTGTATCTTTCAGGTAAATACCTAGTAGTGCAATTTCTGGGTCATAGGGTAGCTCTATTTTTGACTTTTTGAGGAAATTCCATCCTGTTTTCCAGAGTGGCTGGACCAGCTTACATTCCCACCAGCAATATAAGAGGGTTCCCCGGGGCACCTGGGTGGCTCAGAGGGTTAAGCCTCTGCCTTTGGCTCAGGTCATGATCCCAAGGTCCTGGGATGGAGCCCTGCATCAGGCTCTCTGCTCAGCAGGGAGCCTGCTTCTCCCTCTCTCTGCCTACTTGTGATTTCTGTCAAATAAATAAATATTTAAATATTTATTTATATTTATTTTTAAATAATAAATAAGTATATATTTATATTTATTAAATTAACAATTAAGAAAATAAATTTATTTAATAAATATATATTTATGAATAATAAATAAATAAATATACTTATATTTATTTATAATAAATAAATATTCTTTGAAAAAAAAAGAGGGTTCCCCCTTTTCCACATCCTCACCAACATTTGTTGTTTCCTGACTTGTTAATTTTAGCCATTCTGACTGGAGTGAGGTGGTATCTCGCTGTGGTTTACCAAATGGTGTTGAGCACTTTTTCATGTGTCTTTTGACCATTTGGATGTCATCTTTGCAGAAATGTCTGTTCATGTCTTCTGCCCATTTCTTGATTGTATTATTTTTTCTTTGGTCTTTATAGATGTTGGATACTAGCCCTTTATCTGATCTGTCATTTGAAAATATCTTTTCTCATTCCGTAGGTTGTTTTTTTGGTTTTGTTAACTGTTTCCTTTTCTATGCAAAAGCTTTTAATCTTGATGAAGTCCCAGTAGTTAATTTTTTACTTTGTTTCCCTTGCCTTAGGAGACATGTCTAGCAAGAAGTTGCTGTGGCCAAGGGCAAAGAGGTTGCTGCCTGTGTTCTCATCAAGGATTTTGATGGATTCCTGTTTCACATTTAGATCGTTCATCCATCTGAAGTCTGTTTTTGTATCTGATATAAGGAATTGGTCCAGTTTCATTCTTCTGCATGTGGCTGTCCAATTTGTTGAAGAGACTTTTTTTTCCCCCATTGGATATTCTTTCCTGCTTTGTTAAAGATTAATTGACCACAGAGTTGAGGGTCCATTTCTGGGTTCTCTGTTCTGTTCCATTGATCTGTGGTGAGATAGCTTTTTTAATATACACATTTAGAAAGGAATTAGAAGTGTATATCAAGGAAACAAATTTATAGGAAGATTCCCATCTGAGGAAAGTTGAACTTGAATATACACACAGATACACAGGCCTTTTGTTTTTTGATAGAGTATGTGGATATATTCATTCTCAAAACTGTTTACCATGCATTTACTCTGAGGACTGGAAATGGAATAGCTAATAGGAATTTTATTTTTTTATTTCTAAAGTACTTGATTTTCTCTATAATAGCATGTATTGAGTTTATGATAAAAGCAATGGATTATTTTGAAAAATTTTAAAAAACAATCTAGGAGTATTCATTGATGCCAAATGTTCCTCTTATGGAAACTGAGGAATGAAAGGGATTCATTAAATTTAGCAGAAAGAAAGTTTTTGTTGTTGTTTTGTTTTTTTACTTTTTTTCTTAAGAGAGAGGGGCGCCTGGGTGGCTCAGTGGGTTAAAGCCTCTGCCTTCGACTCAGGTCATGGTCCCAGGGTCCTGGGATCGAGCCCCACATCGGGCTCTCTGCTCCGCAGGGTGCCTGCTTCCTCCTCTCTCTCTCTGCTTCTCTGCCTACTTGTGATCTCTGTCAAATAAATAAATAAAATCTTAAAAAAAAAAAAAAAGAGAGAGAGAGTGGGGGTTGGGAGTGGGGTAGAGGGTGAGAGAGAATCTTAAGCAGATTCCATGCCCAGTGCAGAGCCTCACATCTCATGACCCTGAGATCATGATCTCATCTGAAATCAAGAGTCAGACCCATAACCGACTGAGCTACCCAGGTACCTTAGTCGAAAAATAAACTCAGTTTAACAATTCTTACAGTTCCTAGCATAAATGATTAAGTCCTAATTTAATTTGAAAAATAAAGGGTTCACAAATAGTAGAACTATTGAATTACACATATGTCTAATATTGTTTGGAAGGGAACATAATGGAATTTTAGAAGGGAAGGTTGATCTTTCAATTTATGAAGGAATATATCAAAGTGAATTTGATAGATTTTCTTGCTGATGAAGGCAGCCAACAAACAGATGCTTGAGAGGATAGATTTTGAAGTGAAGGAATCATGACAGTAAATTAACAGTGGTATACATCTTTATGAATCCTGTGAATTAAGTACAGCAAAAACCCTATCCAAACAGTTGAGGTACCTTGAGGTTTATATAGCATTAGAAATTATTATTGTTGACTAAAATTTTGTGGCAGTGGGGAAGTCTTTTAACAAATTGTGCTTACCTACTTGTTTTCCTTTGAGTCAGAAGTCACACACAGGCATATTTCTCACTCAGAATCAGTCCTTGAAGGAAAACAACTTTTACCTGAGATGTTGAGAACACATAGATGGTGGTGTGAGATTTGATACAGTAGATTCTCATTATTTGTGGTGATTGTGTTCTGTAAAGTTGCTATAAGCACTGAAATAATTAATACTAAACCATTGCTTCTATGTTGAAGTACAGGGTTAAGTTCCTACAAGTCTCTGGTCCTACTTTTGTTCAGTACATCAATATATAAATTGGTTTTGTATGTGTTTGTGTCAGGACACCTTTTTTAATATATATTATTGATTCATACACATTGAAATTCCAGTCAACAGACTCATATCTAATGATGTATTTTCTCCATAAGGCACATCTGAAATTTTCTTGAGGGGCGCCTGGGTGGCTCAGTCGGTGAAGTGTCTGCCCTCGGCTCAGGTCATGACCTAGGGTCCTGGGCTCCAGCCCCACATCAGGCTCCCAGCTCAGCAGAGAACATGCTTCTCCCTCTCCCTCTTCCTGGCGCTCTACCTAATTGTGCACTCTCTCTATATATTCTGTCAAATAAATAAATAAAATCTTAAATAAATAAATAAATAAATCTTCTTGGATTTAGGAACACTAGATAATACTTTAGCACTGTGCCTAGGGACCATTTTAAATAGCAAGATTGCCCTCAAAATACACAAAAATGCAAAAAAAAAAAACCACCCCCAAACCCAAAAAACACCCCAAACTATGGCACTGAATAGAACAGAAGAAAGACAATTGTTTACAATATGTGATTTAAAACAAGAGTCCAGAATGTTACTTTGCCTGACCTCAGCTGGAAATAATGCACATTGAAAAACTCAATTTTTTTGCTATACTGGTCATGTCCCCCAATGACCATGAAATCACCAATGGTATTTACTTGAAGATACAAATAAATGTTAAGAAATAAGCAGATTTGCAAAAACGAAATCTCAGATAATGAGGATAGACTGTATCTTCCGTAATGAGAATGGACTATATCTCCGAACCAAAACTCATAGGATAAAATCCGGAAAACAACGTAGAGTCCAAATTGTTCTGCTTTGATCTGTGAAGTTTAGGTATTTATTTTCCTTCCTTTCTTTTTTTTTTCTTCTCAGATTAACTTAAGTTTTAGTCCTTATAAGGCTCCTATTCTTTTTAAAAATTTATTTATTTATTTATTTTTAAAAAATTAACATATAATGTATTATTTGTTTCAGGGGTACAGGTCTGATTCATCTGTCTTAAGGCTTCTATTCTTTTTTTGAAGATTATTTATTTATTTATTTATTTATTTATTTGACAGAGATCACAAGTAGGCAGAAAGGCAGGCAGAGAGAGAGAGGAGGAAGCAGGCCCCCGGCTGAGCAAGGAGCCCGATGTGGGGCTCGATCCCAGGACCCTGAGATCATGACCTGAGCCGAAGGCCGAGGCTTTAACCCACTGAGCCACCCAGGCGCCCCAAGGCTCCTATTCTTAATATTGATTTTTGCATCCTTCGTCATTTCCGCCATCAGTACAAAACCCAACTACATTTTAATTTTATGTTGATAAAAGAATGAAATTGACCAACACTTGGGTTTGTATACATTTTCCTTTGAGAATATATGGCTTCATTCCCTCAGTATTACTTTCTTGGTATGAATCTGTTAGTTTTCTGAATCACTGGACTTGGCCATTATGGCTTTTTAGATTGCATACATCACAATAGACAGGAGAGCCAGAAATATAAAATTTAGAAATCTGAAATTTTCATGCCTGCATAAAGAGGTCGCTGTTTCTATGAACAACATGGGACCTGTCATGGAAGATAGTCTTTGCACTTTTGTTGAGCTTTGTACATTTTTTGAAATATCACAGACACAGAACTTGGAAAAGGATTATGTAATAGAAGGTACCTATTTTGTATGTGCCTGTCCAGTCTCTCCAACATCATTTGTTGAAGAGACTTTTTCCCATTGTGTATTCTTTCCTCCTTTGTCAAAAATTAATTGACCATTAAATTGTGTGTTTATATCTAGGTTTTCTATTCTGTTCTCTTGATCTATGTCTCTGTTTTTGTGTCAGTATTATACTGTTTTGGTTGCTCCAGATTTGTAATATAACTTGAAGCCTGAAATTGTGATACCTCCAGTTTTCTTTTTCTTTTTCAAGATTTTTTTTTGGTATTTGTTGTCTTTTGTGGCCCAATACAAATGTTATGGTTGTTTGTTCTGGTTCTGTGAAAAATGCTGGTGGCATTTTGATAGGGATTGCCATAAATATATAGATTGCTTTGGTTAGTATAGACGTTTTAACAACATTTGTTCTTTCAATCTATGAGCATGGAATGTCTTTTCATTTGTGTCTTCAATTTCATCAGTGTAGTACAGGTATTTCGTCTCTTTGGTTAATTTTATTCTTAGGTATTATTTTTGGTGCATTATAAATGGGATGTGTTCTTGATTTCTCTTTCTGCCGCTTCATTATTAGTGTATAGAAATGCAACGTATTTCTGTATATTGATTTTGATTCCTGCAGTTTTATCGAATTCATTTGTCAGTGCTGGTAGTGTTTTGGTGGGATCCTTAGGATTTTCTATTTTGAGGATCATGTCTTCTACAAATAGTGAATGTTTTACTTCTTCCATACCAATTTGGATGTCTTTTATTTCTTTTTGTTGTCTGGTTACTGTGGCTAGAATTTCCAGTGCTATCTTGAATAAAAGTGGTGAGAATGAATTTTCCTGTCTTGTTCCTGATCTTAGGAGGAGGAAAGTTCTCAGTTTTTACCATTAAATATGATGTTTTCTGTGGGTTTTTCATACAAGGCCTTTATCATGTATGTTCTCTTTAAACCTACTTTGTTGGGGGTTTTTATTATGAATGGATGTGAGAGTATGGTTTTTATCCTTTCTCTTACTGATATATCATGTTGATTGTTTAGTTAGTATGGAACCACCCTTGCATCCCAGGAATAAATCCCACTTGATTGTGGTAAATGATTTTTTTTTAATGTATTGTTGAATTTGGTTTGCTAGTATTTTGTTGAGGATTTTTGCATTTATGTACATCAAAGATTTTGGCCTGTAGTTCTCTTTTTCAGTGATGTCTTTATCTAGTTTTGGTATCAGGGTAATGCTGGCCTTACAGAACATATTTGGAAGTTTTCCTTTCTCTTCTATTTTTTTGGAATAGTTTCAGAGGAATAGGTATTAACTCTTCTTTAAATATTTGATAGAATTCATTTGTGAAACCGTCTAGTCCTGGACTTCTGTTTGTTGGGAGCTTTTTGATTACTGATTCAATGTTACTTCTGGTAATCAGTCTGTTCAAATTTTCTATCCCTGCTTCAGTTTGGGTATGTTATATGTTTCTAGGAATTAATCCATTTCTGCTACATTGTTCAATTTGTTGACTTTAATTTTCATAATATATTCCCACAATTGTTTGTATGTCTTTGGTGTTGGTCAGTTTTTTCCTCTTGCATTAGTGATTTTGTTTATGTTCTCACTTTTTCTCTCTTTTTGATGAATCTTGCTAGAGGTTTATCAGTTTTGTTAATCTTTTCAAAGAATCATTTCCTGTTTTTGTTGATGTAGTCTATTGTTTGTGGGTTTTTTTTTTTAAGTTTCTATGTCATTTAGTTCTGCTCTAATCTTTATTATTTCCTTCCATCTGTTGGTTTTGTGTTTTGTTCTTTTTCTAGGTTCTCTAGGTGTAAGGTTAAATTGTTTGAGATTTTTCTTCTTGATGTAGTCCTGTATTGCTATAAACTTTTCTCTTAGAACCAACCACTTTTGCTGGGATGCCTGGGTGGCTCAGTCATTAAGTGTCTGCCTTCGGCTCAGGTCATGATCCCAGGATCCTGGGATTGAGCCCCTTATCCAGCTCTCTGCTCTGCGGGAAACCTGCCTTTCCTTCTCCTACTCCCCCTGCTTGTGTTTCCTCTCTCACTGGATCTCTCTATGTCAAATAAAAAAATAAAAATAAATTAAAAAAAAAGAACCACTTTTGCTGTGTATGAATAGTTTTGGACCATTGTGTTTTCATTTCTTTCCATGTACTTTTTAATTCATTCTTTAGTTTCTTGATTGACCCATTCATTGTTTTATAGTATGTATTTTAACCTCCATGTATTTGTGGTCTTTCTAGATTTTTCTTGTGGTTGATTTTTAGTTTTATAGTGCTGTGATCAGATAAGATGCATAGTTGGACTTTGATCTTTTTTTAATTTCTTGAGGATTGTTTTGTTGCCTAATATGTGATCTATTCTGGAGATTGTTCCATGCGCACTTGAAAAGAAGGTGTATTCTCCTGGTTTTGGATGTGGTGTTTTGAAAATATCTGTTAAATCCATCTGGTCCAGTGTATCATTCAAAGCCAGTGTTTCCTTGTTGACTTTCTGTTTGGATGATCTGTGTATTGATATAAGTAGATTATTAAAGTCCTCTACTATTATGTATTGATTATTTACTTTATGTTATTAATAGTTTTCTATATTATTAGTTATTAATAATTTTATTAATTATTAATAGTTTTCTATATTAATAGTTTATTAATAGTTTTCTATATTCGGGTACTCCTATGTTGGAGTATTATTAATAGTTTTCTATATTCGGGTACTCTTATGTTGGGTGCATAAATATTTACAATTGTTAGATCTTCTTGCTGGATTTTTTCCTTTTATAATTATATAGTACCTTTCTTTGTTTCTTATTAGAGTCTGTTTTAAAAGTTGATTTTGTCGGGGCACCTGGGTGGCTCAGTGGGTTAAGCCTCTGCCTTTGGCTTAGGTCATGATCTCAGGGTCCTGGGATCTGGTCCTGCGCCCAGCTCTCTGCTCAGCAGGGGGCCTACTTCCCGCCTCTCTGTCTGCTTGTGATCTCTCTCTCTGTGTCTAATAAATAAGTAAAATTTTTAAAAAAAAGTCGATTTTGTCTGATATAAATATTGCTACTCCAGCTTTCTTTTGACATCCATTTGTATGAAAAATGTTATTCCATCCCATCCCTTTCAATCTGCAGGTGTCTCTTGGTTTGAAATGAATCTCTTGTAGGCAGCATATAGATAGGTCTTATTTTTTTATCCACTCTGTCTCTGTATATCTTTTTATTGGAGACTTTACTCCATTTACATTCAAAGTAATTATTCATAGATATGTATTTACTGCCATTTTGTTACTTGTTTTGTGGTTGTTTTTTGTAGTTTTTCTCTGATCCTTTCTTTTCTTGCTCTCTTCATGGTTTGTACCCAGGCTTCTTTTTGATTCATCACTTTCCCTTTGCTGAAGAGGAGATAATTAGATTCTTAATTTTTTTTTTAATTTTATTTTTTATAAACATATAATATATTTTTATCCCCAGGGGTACAGGTCTGTGAATCGCCAGGTTTACACACTTCACAGCACTCACCATAGCACATACCCTCCCCAATGTCCATAACCCCACCCCCCCCAAACCCCCCTCCCCCCATCAACCCTCAGTTTGTTTTGTGAGATTAAGAGTCATTTACGGTTTGTCTCCCTCCCAATCCCATCTTGTTTTATTTACTCTTCCCCTACCCCCTTATCCCCCATTTTGCATCTCCTCTCCCTCATATCAGGGAGATCATATGATAGTTGTCTTTCTCCAATTGACTTATTTCGCTAAGCATGATACCCTCTAGTTCCATCCATGTCGTCGCAAATGGCAAGATTTCATTTCTTTTGATGGCTGCATAGTATTCCATTGTGTATATATACCACTTCTTCTTTATCCATTCGTCTGTTGATGGACATCTAGGTTCTTTCCATAGTTTGGCTATTGTAGACATTGCTGCTATAAACATTCAGGTGCACGTGCCCCTTCGGATCACTACGTTTGTATCTTTAGGGTAAATACCCAGCAGTGCGATTGCTGGGTCATAGGGTAGTTCTATTTTCAACATTTTGAGGAACCTCCATGCTGTTTTCCAGAGTGGTTGCACCAGCTTGCATTCCCACCAACAGTGTAGGAGGGTTCCCCTCTCTCTGCATCCTCGCCAGCATCTGTCATTTCCTGACTTGTTAATTTTAGCCATTCTGACTGGTGTGAGGTGATATCTCATTGTGGTTTTGATTTGTATTTCCCTGATGCCGAGTGATATGGAGCACTTTTTCATGTATCTGTTGGCCATCTGGATGTCTTCTTTGCAGAAATGTCTGTTCATGTCCTCTGCCCATTTCTTGATTGGATTATTTGTTCTTTGGGTGTTGAGTTTGCTAAGCTCTTTATAGATTTTGGACACTAGCCCTTTATCCGATATGTCATTTGCAAATATCTTCTCCCATTCTGTCAGTTGTCTTTTGGTTTTGTTAACTGTTTCCTTTGCTGTGCAAAAGCTTTTGATCTTGATAAAATCCCAATAGTTCATTTTTGCCCTTGCTTCCCTTGCCTTTGGCGATGTTCCTAGGAAGATGTTGCTGCGGCTGAGGTCGAAGAGTTTGCTGCCTGTGTTCTCCTCAAGGATTTTGATGGATTCCTTTCTCACATTGAGATCCTTCATCCATTTTGAGTCTATTTTCGTGTGTGGTGTAAGGAAATGATCCAATTTCATTTTTCTGCATGTGGCTGTCCAATTTTCCCAACACCATTTATTGAAGAGGCTGTCTTTTTTTCCATTGGATATTCTTTCCTGCTTTGTCGAAGATGAGTTGACCATAGAGTTGAGGGTCTATTTCTGGGCTCTCTATTCTGTTCCATTGATCTATGTGTCTGTTTTTGTGCCAGTACCATGCTGTCTTGATGATGACAGCTTTGTAATAGAGCTTGAAGTCCAGAATAGTGATGCCACCAACTTTGGCTTTCTTTTTCAATATTCCTTTGGCTATTCGAGGTCTTTTCTGGTTCCATATAAATTTTAGGATTATTTGTTCCATTTCTTTGAAAAAAATGGATGGTACTTGATAGGAATTGCATTAAATGTGTAGATTGCTTTAGGTAGCATAGACATTTTCACAATATTTATTCTTCCAATCCAGGAGCATGGAACATTTTTCCATTTCTTTGTGTCTTCCTCAATTTCTTTCATGAGTACTTTATAGTTTTCTGTGTATAGATTCTTAGTCTCTTTGGTTAGGTTTATTCCTAGGTATCTTATAGTTTTGGGTGCAATTGTAAATGGGATTGACTCCTTAATTTCTCTTTCTTCTGTCTTGTTGTTGGTGTAGAGAAATGCAACTGATTTCTGTGCATTGATTTTATATCCTGACACTTTACTGAATTCCTGTACAAGTTCTAGCAGTTTTGAAGTGGAGTCTTTTGGGTTTTCCACATATAGTATCATATCATCTGCGAAGAGTGATAGTTTGACTTCTTCTTTGCCGATTTGGATGCCTTTAATTTCCTTTTGTTGTCTGCTTGCTGAGGCTAGGACTTCTAGTACTATGTTGAATAGCAGTGGTGATAACGGACATCCCTGCCGTGTTCCTGACCTTAGCGGAAAAGCTTTCAGTTTTTCTCCATTGAGAATGATATTTGCGGTGGGTTTTTCATAGATGGCTTTGATAATATTGAGGTATGTGCCCTCTATCCCTACACTTTGAAGAGTTTTGATCAGGAAGGGATGCTGTACTTTGTCAAATGCTTTTTCAGCATCTATGGAGAGTATCATATGGTTCTTGTTCTTTCTTTTATTAATGTGTTGTATCACATTGATTGATTTGTGGATGTTGAACCAACCTTGCAGCCCTGGAATAAATCCCACTTGGTCGTGGTGAATAATCCTTTTAATGTACTGTTGCATCCTATTGGCTAGTATTTTGGCGAGAATTTTTGCATCTGTGTTCATCAAGGATATTGGTCTGTAGTTCTCTTTTTTGATGGGATCCTTGTCTGGTTTTGGGATCAAGGTGATGCTGGCCTCATAAAATGAGTTTGGAAGTTTTCCTTCCATTTCTATTTTTTGGAACAGTTTCAGGAGAATAGGAATTAGTTCTTCTTTAAATGTTTGGTAGAATTCCCCCGGGAAGCCATCTGGCCCTGGGCTTTTGTTTGTTTGGAGATTTTTGATGACTGTTTCAGTCTCCTTACTGGTTATGGGTCTGTTCAGGCTTTTTATTTCTTCCTGGTTAGATTCTTAATTTTAAAAAAGAAAAAAAAAAAAGGAGGTTGAGTCTTATTTTGAAGACTGAAACTCCAGCAGTCAAGGGGAATTTTGGATAGCTTCCTTCTAATATCAGACTTCTTCACTTCATGCTTTATAAATGGCCCCCAAAGTGGGAGGACTCCTATCCTATGTAAAAGTTCAGCGAATGGGGACGCCTGGGTGGCTCAGTTGGTTAAGCAGCTGCCTTCGGCTCAGGTCATGATCCCAGTGTCCTGGGATCGAGTCCCACATCAGGCTCCTTGCTCAGCAGGGAGCCTGCTTCTCCCTCTGCCTCTGCCTGCCATTCTGTCTGCCTGTGCTTGCTCTCTCTCCCTCTCTCTAAAAAAAAAAAGAAAAAAAAGAAAAAAAAAGTTCAGCGAATGGGTGAGGAGGAAGATAATGACCTTAGGACTATAGAACTCCTCATTAGAGAGGTTCATGAAATTGGACAGGTGGTAGTTTAAAACAGAACCTCCTTGGAAGTAATAATTTGGCCTCTCATGGAGAAACATATGCTATTTTCTTTTCTTTTTTTTTTTTTTTTAACATATGCTGTTTTAAAGGAAGAATACTTTTTATATCTCTTCCAACCTCTCTGGGATCCTTAATATTATGAAAATGACCTAAGAAGCAAGAAGTTAATAAATCACAAATATAATTATGGAATATGGGTAATAATCCCATTTCTTTTTTTTTTTTTTTTTTTAAGATTTTATTTATTTATTTGACAGACAGAGATCACAAGTAGACAGAGAGGCAGGCAGAGAGAGAGAGGGAAGCAGGCTCCCTGCTGAGCAGAGAGCCCGATGCGGGACTCGATCCCAGGACCCTGAGAAAATGACCTGAGCCGAAGGCAGCGGCTTAACCCACTGAGCCACCCAGGCGCCCCAATAATCCCATTTCTGATCTGTGGCTTCTTCAGATTGGGGCTGGGATATACTCATGGCTTACTTTGAGAATTCTTGGCTCCTGGTTGAGAACTACACCACATACAAAGTCTGATCATGATCCTTCTCTTAATATTTGTTTGCTATGCTCTGTTCTCCGATCTCCACAGTCTTAAATGCTGATGGATAGCTGCTGTCCCTAAGCCACTGTCCCACCCAATGATGCAATACTGCAACATATGAGATCGGGAAAACTTAATAGTTCTTAGAAGTTGAAATGGCCATCCATTAAACTTCATGTGCAATCATGACAATTCCCATAGCAATGAAATTTCAGTTGCTCTTTTTCTCATATTTAGTAGTATATCTTTTAGTTTAGCCCAAAGAGTAGCCACAAAGGGGTTCTGGGAATAGAAACCATCTGTAACAACAGAGCTAATTGTAGTGATATGACTTTACTAACCCAGGAAAGCCTTGCCCAGGAAGATGAAATTGAAAATAACTTCATTGTTTGCGTTAGGAATTTGCTGCAGCTTTCATTTATCCAAATAATAGACTATTCATCAAACACTTATCAGAGTAAATAATCCCTCTTGAGGATGACAGATGTTTCAACTAGGCTCATCAAACAACTCTTCACTCTTCTAAGAATTATTTCCACAGAAAGGGGAACCTTCCGACACTGTTGGTGGGAATGCAAGCTGGTGCAGTCACCCTGGAAAACAGTATGGAGGTTCCTCAGAAAGTTGAAAATAGAGCTACCTTACAACCCAGTAGTTGTACTACTGGGTATTTATCCCAAAGATACAAATGTAGTGATCTGAAGGGGCACCTGCACCCGATGTTTATAGTAATGTCCGCAATAGCCAAACTATGGAAAGAGCCTAGATGGCCATCAACAGATGAATGGATAACGAAGATGTGGTATGTGTGTATACACACACACAGACAATGGAATACAGACAGTGGAATATTATGCAGCTTTCAAAAAAATGAAATCTTGCAATTTGCAATGATATGGATGGAACTAGATGGTATTATGCTAAGCAAAATAAGTCAATCAGAGAAAGACAATTATCATATGATCTGATATGAGAAAATTGAAAAAAAAGACAGAGGATCATAGGGAAAGGGAAGGAAAAATTAAACAAGATGAAACCAGAGAGGGAGAGAAACCATAAGAGACTCAATCTCTGGAAACAAACTGAGGGTTGCTGGAGTGGAGGGTAGGGAGGGATGGGGTGTCTGGGTGATGGACATTGGGGAGGGTATGTGCTATGGTGAGTGCTGTGAATTGTGTAGGACTGATGAATCATGGACTTGTACCCCTGAAACAAACAATACATTATATGTTTGTAAAAAAAAATGGGGCACCTGGGTGGCTCAGTGGGTTAAAGCCTCTGCCTTTGGCTCAGGTCATGATTGCAGGGTCCTGGGATCGAGCCCCGCATTGGGCTGTCTGCTCGGCAGGGAACCTGCTTCCCTTCCTCTCTCTCTGCCTGCCTCTCTGCCTACTTGTGATCTCTGTCTGTCAAATAAATAATAATAAAAAAAAATCTTAAAAAAAAATATAATAGGGGTGCTTGGGTGGCTCAGTGGGTTAGAGCCTCTGCTTTCGGTTCAGGTCATGATCTCAGGGTCCTGGGATCAAGCCCCGCATCGGGCTCTCTGCTCAGCGGTGAGCCTGCTTCCCCCCCTCTCTCTGCCTGCCTCTCTGCCTACTTGTGATCTCTCTCTCTGTCAAATAAATAAATAAAATCTTAAAAAAATAATAATAAAAAAATTTTTTAAAAAGAAAAAAAAAGTTATTTCCACACCCTCCTGTGCTGTGTCCATCAATCCTAAACTGTTATGTCATATATTTGCTCCATCCCAATAAGTCCTCACACTGAAAAGACCCACCTTAGAACGGACCCTCCCCACCCAAATCTTAAAAAAATCTTGCCTTTTCCCCTGCTTATCCCCACATCCAGACAGGACTAAGATTCTGTCTTTGCTTTCTTTACTGAAAGTAAGCAAGTATTCCAGTTCTGTTTAATTAGGATTTATTTTGTTGGTATTTTTGGAGAGTTGTCAGTGAACAGGTTGCAAATGAGAAATTGAGACACATGGAGAAACTTATGGAATATCACACAGCTATTAAGGGCTGTTTCAGAGGCTGAGAAGGATAGATCTAGGCAGCAGATTAATTTTGTCCAGCTTGCAATACTAACTCATTTATTCTTTTTTTTTCCATTTTATTTTATTTTATTTCTTTTCAGTGTTCCAAAATTCATTGTTTATGCACCACACTGAATTCTCCATACAATACGTGCCCTCCTTAGTACCCGCCACCAGGCTCACCTAACCCCCCACCCCTCTGCCCTCTAAAACCCTCAGTTTATTTCTCAGAGTTCACAGTCTCTCATGGTTCATCTGCCCCTCTGACTTCCCCCATCTCACTTCTCCTTTCCATCTCCCAATGTTCTCCGTGTTATTCCTTATGCTCCACAAGTAAGTGAAACCATATGATACTTGACTCTCTGTGCTTGACTTATTTCAGTCAGCATCATCTCTTCCAGTCCTATCCATTTTGATACAAAAGTTGGGTATTCATCCTTTCTGATGGAGGCATAATAATACTCCATTGCATATATGGACCATAGCTTCTTTATCTATTCGTCCGTTGAAGGGCATCTTGGTTCTTTCCACAAGTTTGGCGGCTGTGGCCATTGCTACTATGAACATTGGGGTGCAGATGGCCCTTCTTTTCACCACATCTGTGTTTTTGGGGTAAGTACCCAGTAGTGCAATTGCAGGGTCATAGGGAAACTCTATTTTTAATTTCTTAAGGAATCTCCACACTGTTTTCCAAAGTGGCTGCACCAACTTGCATTCCCACCAATGGTGTAATAGGGTTCCCCTTTATCCACATCCTCTCCAACACTTGTTTACTGTCTTGTTAATTTTGGCCATTCTAACTGGTGTAAAGTCGTATCTCAATGTGGTTTTGTTTTGAATCTCCCTGATTGCTAATGATGATGAACATTTTTTCGTGTGTCTGTTGGCCATTTGTATATCTTCATTGGAGAAGTGTCTGTTCATGTCTTCTGCCTATTTTTTGACGTGATTATCTATTTTGCATGTGTTGAGTTTGAGGAGTTCTTTATAGATCTTGGATATCAGCCGTTTGTCTATAGTGTCATTTGCGAATATCTTCTCCCATTCTGTGGGTTACCTCTTTGTTTTGTTGACTGTTTTCTTTGCTGTGCAGAAGGTTTTGATCTTGATGAAGTCCCAAAAGTTCATTTTCACTTTTGTTTCCTATGCCTTTGGAGACATATCTTGAAAAAAGTTTCTGTGGCTGATGTCAAAGAGGTTACTGCCTATGCTCTCCTCTAAGATTCTGATGGATCCTGCCTCATGTTGAGGTCTTTTATCCATTTCAAATTTATCTTTGTGTATGGTGTAAGAGAATGGTAGAGTTTCATTCTTCCACACATAGCTATTCAATTTTCCCAGCACCATTTATTGAAGAGACTGCCATTTTTCCACTGTATATTTTTTCTTGCTTTGTCAAAGATTATTTGACCATAGAGTTGAGAGTCCATATCTGGGCTCTCTACTCTGTTCCACTGGTCTATGTGTCTGTTTTTGTGCCAGTACCATGCTGTCTTGATGATCACGGCTTTGTAGTAAAGCTTGAAATCAGGCAACGTGATGCCCCCAGTTTTGTTTTTCTTTTTCAACATTTCCTTAGCAATTTGGGGTGTCTTCTGGTTCCATACAAACTTTAGGATTGTTTGTTCCAGCTCTTTGAAAAATGCCAGTGAAATTTTCATCAGGATGGCATTGAAAGTATAGATTGCTCTAGGTGGTATAGACATTTTAACAATGTTTATTCTTCTCATATGAGCAAGGAATGGTCTTCCATCTTTTTGTGTCTTTCTCAATTTCTTTCATGAGTGTTCTGTAGTTTCTCAAGTACAGATCCTTTACCTCTTTGGTTAGGTTTATTCCCAGGTATCTTATGGTTCTTGGTGCTATAGTAAGTGGAATCTATTCTCTAATTTCCCTTTCTATAGTTTTATTGTTAGTCTATAAGAAAGCAACTGATTTCTGTACATTGATTTTGTATACTGCCACATTCCTGAACTGCTGTATGAGTTCTCGTAGTTTGGGGGTGGAGTCTTTTGGGTTTTCCATATAAAGTATCATGTCATCTGCGAAGAGAGAGAGTTTGACTTCTTCATTGCCAATTTAAATACCTTTTATTTCTTTTTGTTGTCTGATTGCTGTTGCTAGGACTTCTAGTACTATGTTGAACAAGAGTGGTGAGAGTGGGCATCCTTGTTGTGTTCCTGATCTCAAAGGGAAGGCTGTCAGCTTGTCCCCATTGAAGATGATATTCACTTTGGGTTTTTCATAGATAGATTTTATGAAGTGGAGGAATGTTCCCTCTATCCCCCTATACCTTGAGTTGTTTTAACCAGGAGCAGATGCTGTATCTTGTCAAATACTTTTTCTGCATCAATTGAGAGGACCATGTAGTTCTTCTCTCTTCTCTTATTGATTTGTTCTGTCACATTGATTGATTTGCAAATGTTGAACCACCCTTGCACCCCATGGATATATCCCACCTGGTCATAGTGGATAATCTTTTTAATGTACTATTGGATCCTATTAGCTAGAATCTTGTTGAGAATCTTGGCACCCATATTCATCAGGGATATTGGTCTGAAATTCTCCTTTTTGGTGGGCTCTTTGCCTGTTTTGGGAATCAGGGTAATGCTGGCTTCATAAAAAGAGTCTGGAAGTTTTCTTTCTGTTTCTATCTTTTGAAGCAGCTTCAGGAGAATAGGTATTATTTCTTCTTTGAATGTTTGGTAGAATTCTCCAGAGAATCCGTCAGGTCCTGGGCTCTTGTTTTTTGGGAGGTCTTTGATCACTGCTCCAATCTCATTACTAGATATTGGTCTATTCAGGTTGTCAGTTTCTTCCTGATTCAGTTTTAGAAGTTTATAGGTTTCCAGGGATGCATCCATTTCGTCTAGGTTGCTTAACTTATTGGCTTATAACTGTTGATAATTTCTGATGATTGTTTCTATTTCCTTGGTGTTAGTCATGATCTCTCCCTTTTCATTCATAATTTTATTAATTTGGGTCCTCTCTCTTTTCTTTTGGATTAATTTGACCAATGGTTTATCAATCTTATTGATTCTTTAAAAAAAAACAGCTTCTAGCTTTGTTGATGTGTTGTACTATGTCTCTAGTTTCTATCTCATTGATCTCTGCTCTAATCTTGATTATTTCCCTTCTTGTGTGTGAGTTTGGCTTAATTTGTTGTCATTCATTCTTTTAAAAAATGGATTAGTGGCTAACTTTAAAAGTTAAAGACTTCGGGGCGCCTGGGTGGCTCAGTGGGTTAAAGCCTCTGCCTTCAGCTCAGGTCATGATCTCAGGGTCCTGCGATTTAGCCCCAAATTGGGCTCTCTGCTCAGCAGGGAGCCTGCTTTCTCCTCTCTCTCTGCCTGCCTCTCCACCAGTTGTGATCTCTGTCAAATAAATAAATAAAATCTTTTAAAAATACGGGGAAAAAAGTTAAAGATTTCATATAAAATCTGAATTTCTGGCTTTTTAAAAGTACTGGATTTGGTAAACATAGTCCTGTTTTTTACTATGTAGTAATAAATGTTAGGTACTTCAGATGTAATGCACTTTTATTGGTTTATCACAGTCCCTGTCATTTACCATTGTTTACAGCTGGCTAGCTTATAAACTTTAGGGATCAAGTAGTAAATATTTTTGGCTTCGAAGACCGTATGGTCACTGTCTCATCTACTCAACTTGCCGTTGTAGCAGGAAAATAGCAAAAGACAATGCATAGGTGAGTGAGTGTGGTTGTGTTCTGATAAAACTTTATGGACAATTTATACCTTCAGACTTGTTTCTGTAACCTCTGAGCTATATAATATGCCTTGTCACAGTTGGCATTTACCTTTGCAACCACTTAATGAAAGAACCAGTCCTGGTCTGGCCTCATTGAAAGTGCCTACAGATTGAGGACAGAAAGGCTGCCAGTTAAAACTAACAAAATGTATCAGAAAGCTTTGAAACAAATTTATTGTTGGATTTCTCTCTCCAAAAAAATAGTAAAAAATAATAATAATAATAATAACCAAACAAAGAGAACCTACTTTCCTAATGGCTTGAGAGAGAGAGGAATGCAAAAGGTCAGAGTGGGTTAGTTTGGCTTTCTGTGTTGCTGACATGGTCCATGTGTTTAAGGAACTTTCAAGTTGCATTCATAAATGTTGTGTACATACTGGCAGCTGGTTGCTTTTAAATATGCATGAGAAAATATAGATTTGTTTAAAATTAATGTTAAATTTTGATGGAGATAGAAAAGTAGACTTGCTTTAAATAGACTTTCTTGGCACATATAAATTATGATTACATTTGTTAAATTTCAATTTGCAATGCTCTTCCAGCAGCTAATTTAGGACCCCAAATAATACTAAATATTATTTGAAAATACCATGTCTTGATATTTAGTTTAAAATCTATAGATATAGATTTTAAAGTAAATATTAAGACATATATATGTACATAAATATATGTACACATATATATATAATTCTCTTATTTTATAGTATATTATATCCTATAAAATCCTGTAAATCAGGATTCTTTGAATTTTGCCTAATAAAATATAAATCTGGATTATTAATAAACTTTTAAGACTCATTAATTAACACTTAACTAATTCACTTGTGAAAATCCTGAGAACAGTTTAATGAAATCACTATCAGCTATATATGAAAGTGACTTGGCAGGGGATGCTTGCGTGTTTACAAGTCTGGTTACGTTTGTCTTTCATTTCATTGGCAGTTATGTGGCATTTTCCTTGCTTGCATTGCTAGTCTTCTAAAAAAAAAAAAAAGAAGAAGCACAATTGTTGCTGCGTTATTTTCACTGATTTCCCTGTTAGGCTCCTGAAAACTAGTTTTTATTTCCATTTTTCTATTGAAACTCCTCTGAAGAAGACCACTTTCTAAACTTCTTATTTATACATTTATTAACCTTTTTAAAAAGTCTTCATTTTCCTGGACATCTCTGCAGTGTCCTTGAAGTTTTTGCCACCTTCACCTCTTACAATCAACATGCTGTTGTGACTCTTTTATCATTTCAACATCTCCTTCTGTTGACTCTGTTCTTTTTCCTAAAATCTAGCTGAGTAGTCTTCAAGTGTTTCTCTTGCTGTTGTCCTTGGAAATACCAAAGACTTCAAGCACTCTATATTGACAGTACTATCCTTTTGCGTAGACTCTATGCCTATGTTTCAGGTTCTTGGAAATTTCCATTATTATTGTTATGGAGGACTGTTGGGTTGAAGTCCCTCTATTGTGGCTGATACTAGCCATATGACATTTCCCCACTCCCTTTACTTTTTTCACTGGAATGGTGGATATTGAAGTTATGTCTTTGGTTCCTAAACAAGGTAGTAAAAACATAGATACAGCCCTTGTATTTACATGATGTTTGCTTGTCTGCACTGCAGGAGGTAAATATAACATAGATTATCTGGTTGGAATTATTTTGTTTAGAGACCTGCTGTACCTATATTGGTTTATCAGGGGTATAATGGGATTGGGTTTTATATAAAGATTTTTTTTTTTTGCCTCTGATAAGATTATCAAGACAATTATGACAACCTTTGGAGCTCATGACCTAGAAATTCCAACAGAGTCTCAGACATAGGCTGCACCAATATCCTTTTGTTAAGGCTCCAACTTGGAATGTAGGTAGTTCAGGACTGTAGAAGCATTCAGTTTCAGTCAGGAGGTCACAGCAGTGTGAAATACAATTTTTACAATGTGTTTAATAGGGAATGATATAGCTTTCTGTATTGCATTTAATAGGGAATAAAAAGCCATGTCAACTTAAAAGGTTAAAATCTGAAAACTTTTTTTCAAGGTAACTAAAAGGATGTGAATTTTATGTAGCACACTAGAGAAGAGACTCCTCCCCAGTTTGGTGGAGAATCTAAAATAGATGCATTTTTGCCAGAATCACAATCTCATATCTGAAATCCAATTCATCCATTTTTTTCCCCAAAATCACCTTTTTGCATCACTTCTCCCTGACTATAACATTTTCCTCAATAAAGCAGTGAATGCTAATAGTAACAAGAACCATGAACACTTAATAAAGGCATACACTTTTCCAGAGACTGTTGTAAGTGCTTAATTCACACTTTTGAGGTAGGAACTATTTTTGTCACTACTCTACAAATGGCATTTAAGTGGAAGTGCTATACACTAATTAACACAGGTGTTAAATGATGGAGCTGAGATAGGAACCCAGCCAGTCTTACCCTAGACACATGCTTGCTGTTCTAGTACATGAATTTTCAAAACTGGAAATCACCTTGGAAGGCCACTTAGTGAATTGGAAAGATTATTTGGGAAGACCCACTCCTTAAGTCAAAGTGAGTAAAAATCTGTCTCCATCATTTTCATGCTGTCTTACCTCAAGTTAACCTCTGTAAGCTTCAGGTTCATTATATATTAACGGCAACTAATTATCCCAGCTTTATGGTTATAGTTAGGATCAAATTAAATCAGGTAATATTTTTTAAAGTACTTGGTAAAAAAGGGGCTTGAAATATAACCAATAACCATTGTTAGTTCCCTTCATGCCCTATAATTCAGCTGTTTAATTAGTTGCCAAGTTCAGTTGAGTAAGTCTTTCAAATTTATTTCATATTCATTTATTCTTTTCAGTCACTATCCTCATCACAAATAAAAACAAATTGGAAGGGGAGGTGAACCATGAGAGACTATGGACTCTGAAAAACAATCTGAGGGGTTTGAAGCGGCGGGGGGTGGGAGGTTGGGGGAACCAGGTGGTGGGTATTAGAGAGGGCACGGATTGCACGGAGCACTGGGTGTGGTGCAAAAACAAGGAATACTGTTATGCTGAAAATTAAAAAAAAAAACAAACCATCCTTAATGCCTCTACATTGTAGACAATACAGTTTCCATATCCTGGCATTCAATTTTCCTCATCGTCTCCCTTCAGTTGTTTCTCCAGTCTGACTTTGTACGACTCCCCAAGGGACCCTCTGTTCCATTTGGGCTGGTCTTTCCACCACTGTCCGAATGTGCTTTTCTTATTTCCACTTCATTGCCTTGTTCATGTTGTGGCCTCTGTTTTCTGCATCCTAAAAGCAGTAGTGTATACAGGGTGTTGGGGGGAAAGAAGGGTGTTTTACTCCCACTTTCCAGTTATAAATCACTTTGTTGGGGGAGTTTTTGGTACCGTCTCAGATTTTAGAAGAAAAGCTACTGAGAACACCAAATCAGCCAAGGTATTTATTGGGTTTTAGTATCTGTTAAAGAAGTTGGTTCTATTTTTCAGATTAGAATCTATGCATCCTCTTCAACGTAATGCCATTTACACAAAGCTGTCAAGGAAGGGAAGAGAAGGGCAGAGTAGAATCCCAAGATGTATTCTTATTCCACTTTAATCTTTAATTTCATGGTGAACATACAGAAACAGACCACTATGGAAGTAATGAAACAGAAATGAAATAATACAACTGTATTTAAAAATATACTCCACAATTCAAGTTTTCACAAATCAAGGTTCACCTTTCTTCCAGTAAAATGAATGAACACTGCTTCTGGATTGCTATGTTATGAATGGTGAGGGGGCATGGGTTTGAGTGGCCATGTCCTGGCAGAGGGAGCATAATGCAGTGGCTCCTAAAAATATTAGATCTGTACAAAGTACGAGGGCAAGTCCAGACATTGAAACAAATTAAAAAAAAAAAAAAAAACAAAACAGCAAGGTCTGCACAGGTGTGGCTTGTTTTAGTAATATGCAGGAATTGTGGAAAGTTTGGGAATTCACTCAATTTAATGTGGCTTACCACATTTTGAATTATCTTGAAAAATTTAAGGTATCAAGACATTCAAATGTAATCTTTTTCAAAGGGCAGCCTTTTCCTAAAGCATAGTCATTGTGCAGAATTTTCTATGCACAAATATAGGTTTCTGTTTTGCTCTGTTCCAAGAAAGTTAGTGTAGTTCAAGAATGTACCACTTTTTTTGGAATGCCAAATAGCATCCGTGGCCACTTCCAAAAGGAAAGTGTACTTGAACCTGGGCAAGTTTCTCCCCACACGTGGAGAGGCTATAGACAATCAGTATGTTCATAGTAGAAACATCAGCAAGTTTTAGTGATCCAGGGCAAAGCCAACATTCCTTGTTTAGGCTTTTTCTCCCTCCCAGTTCTTTCTTGGCTTGTGTTCTGAGGCAGAATAATATTACGTATCCCTTCAGATGGCCAGGAATGACAGAAGCTGGCAAAAAAGAGGAACTGAGTGTTTGGGAATTATGTCAACTTCCAAGTCAAAAAGTCAAAGTGAAAAAGTTATAGTGAATGAGTATGAAGGGAAGCCTCCTATC
Organism: Enhydra lutris kenyoni; assembly: GCF_002288905.1. NCBI lineage: Eukaryota > Metazoa > Chordata > Mammalia > Carnivora > Mustelidae > Enhydra > Enhydra lutris. Next base: position 17,896,397 of record NW_019154110.1, read on the forward strand.
CAGCTCCCACTGTAAAGCTGGAATTAATATTGATGTGTCTGTAAGCACAAGTACTAAGAATATGGATTACAGAAAATGATGTCTGAAATGAAGCTTTTATGTTTGAAGAATATGACTGCTACTAAGGACCATGTAAGGACCATGCATTTTTAAAAGTCAGTCGGTTAATTTAGTGTAAACCTGGCTGCTTTGAGACCCTTTGAACTATTCATGTTTAAGAGGCAGAAGAGGTTTCAAGTCAGTGGACAGGAGCCTAAGTCCTGATCCCAAAATGTCTTAACTGTCGCTGTGTGGGACAAATTATTATGCTTCTTTAAAGCTCAGGTTTCTGGGGGGATAATAATATCACCTGCTTTATAGGGTTATGGGGAGTGTTTAAATGGTAATATATGTAGACAGTATTTTATAAACTGGAAGGCATATTATTTAGGTTTTTTCATGAATAAAATAGTTTGAGTCATTTTAGGTATACCATCCCCAAGTGGTAGTAAATGTCTTGATTACATTTGTAATCTCTTGCCTAGAAAAGAATCTCCTACTTGCTCTTTTGCATCTAGTTTTCTCCATTCCAGCTCCTCCCTTCTTCTGCTACCAGAGTGATCTCTCTCAGCGTGACTTCCTCTTCTGCCTCCACCTTCTCATCCTTTCTTCCACTCCTGTACCATCTTCTCCTCCTCCTTCAAATATAAATACATAAAGAGAGGGGTGCCTGGGTGGCTCAGTGGGTTAAGCCTCTGCCTTCGGCTCAGGTCATGATCTCAGGATTGAGCCCCGCATTGGGCTCCTGGGATTGAGCCCCGCATTGGGCTCTCTGTTCAGCAGGGAGCCTGCTTCCTCCTCTCTCTCTGCCTGGCTCTCTGCCTACTTGTGATCTCTCGCTCTGTCTGTCAAATAAATAAATAAAATCTTTAAAAACAAACAAAAAAATAAATACATAAAGATAATAATATAATGAAAACTTATGTTCCCCTATTTAGTTTAATCAAGTCTTAACATTTCACCGTATTTTTTCTGTATTTTAAATGAAATGAAATGTTTTCCTGGAAGCCTTCTATATGCCTTTCGTGGATCCCTTTCTCCTCTCTCTCTCTCTCCCCAGAGGTAACTCGTATCCTGTTTTGGTTAAGAGCAGGTTTCAAATTCCAGCACTCTCATTATTAGCTGTATAACAAGGACAGATTGCTTAATTTCTCTGTGCCTCAATTTCCTTATCTATAAACTGGTGGTGTGTATCTTGTAGAGTTGCTGTGGTGATTCAGTGATAGAATTAAGTATCCGTAGATCACATGAAGCCGGGTGTGACACTGATTCATCTCTCAAAAAACATGTAATTATTTACTGGTAACACTGTAATTACTTAGCTGATGGAAGTATCATACATTTTGGTGTTTATCATTCCCATGCATATTTCAGCAAACCATTACATATTTATCCTATATTGTAATGATAGGAATGTTTTAAAACTTTACGTAATTGGGGGCTGTCTGGGTGGCTGCATCTGTTAAGCAGTCAGTTCTTGATTTTAGCTTGGATCATGATTTCAGTGTCCTGGGATCGATCCCCACATTGGTTTCCATGCTCAGTGGGGAGTCTACTTAAGGATTCTTTCTCTCCCTCTCCCTTTCCCACTTCCCCCGTTCTCATACACACTGTCTCTAAGATAAATAAATCTAAAAAATACCTCTACATAATTGGTTTCACATATCTGTATCACTTTACAGTGTACTTATTTTGTGCATTCGATTTTTGCAATATCCATGTAGTAAAATGCATTTTCAGTTCATTTGTTTTAGCTGTGTTGCAATGCTTAAGACATTGTATAAATGCTCCACAATATATCTGCTGTCCTCTAACTTTTTGCTGATGCAAATAAGGCTAGGATTTGTTGTTATGCCTTTATTACATGTTTGAAATATTCTTAGGGGAGTGCTCAGTAAAGGGACACATACAGCTTCAGCTTTACTATTGTGACCAAATTGTCCTTGATGATAGTTGTACCAATGTTCTCTCCATGTGGGCATTCATTTCATGTAAGAGGAGTTGTTAGACTAAAAATTTGGTCCATTAGAATGGGTATGAAGTGTATTTCATTGTGGTTTATTTTGCATTTACCAAATTGCCAGTGAAGATGAGAGTCTATTTAAATGTTTATTGGTCATTTAGGTGTCCTGTTCTCTGAATTGCCTATTCAAATCCTTTGTCCATTTATCTCTTGGGTTGTCTTACTGATTCATAGCTCTTTATAATTCTGGATAGTGTTCTTTGTCAGTTACCCATATCTCAAATATCTCTCATAGTCTTTGCCTTGCCTTTTAGTTTTTAGTGTTTTTGTTTGAACAGAAGTTTGGCAGAGTAATGTACTTAAATAGATCAGTCTTTTCCCTTTTCTTAAAAAATAATTTTCCCTAAGATCATAAATATATTCTTGTACATATTCTTTGGACATTTAAAATTTTTGATTTTCATACTTGGGTCTTTAATCTATCTCGGATGTTTTTGTCTGAATATAAATGGGAATCTAATTTTCTTCCTTTCCTACTTGATTTAATCAATTGTTCAAATACAATCTATTAAGAAATTCGTACTTTCTTTCCAAATACTCTGAACATAGTTATGATAATGCTATGAATTATACATATATTTGAAATATGTATGTAATATATACACACATATCATGTATACATACATAGTGTATATGTATATGATATGTATACATCTATGCTTATATATATGTATATATGTGTGTAGATATATGCATGGAACATATCCATATCCCATATTTAAAATTCTTCACTGGCTCCCTCCTTGCTTAAAAGACAAAATTTCTGAGCAGTTGAGATAAGTTCCTTTATTTGTTTCCTTCTTATACTTCATAATCTCTTGTCATTGATGCATGTGCCTTATACTTCAGGTGAAAAAAAGAAAAACGCAAACATTCTGGAGGTCTTGAACTTGTCTTGCTGTTTTACTCCTTTAAATCTACTTGCATGCCATTCCCATGCCTGGACGGCTAGGTCCTTGGCATATTGTACACTTAGCATATTCCTGCCTTTTTTTTTTTTTTTTTTTTGAGTCTTGTTTTAAGTCCCTCTTTGTAAAATCTACTTAAGCAGTTTTATTGATTTCCCCCTTTCCACTTAGCAAATTGTCAATACAATTATTTTTTTTTTGAACTTACCATTCCCATATATACATACAAAATGCTGTTCGGTACCAGGGATCATCTTGAGGCAGGAGTGCCCTGGAAACCTGCACAGACCTCCATAAAAACCTGTCTGCATGATGGGTATTATCACTATTTACTTGTCAGTCTGCCTCCTACACTGGGAGCACTTTTATTCTTAAATCCCGGGATTCAGCACAGTGCTTAATACCCAATAAGTACTCATAAACATTTGTTGAATGAGTGAATAAATGTATTTTTAAGGGCTGTGCATTAAAAAAATATATAGTGTCCTTGGGGTGCTATTTCCTTAGCCACATTACAGGGGAATAGGAATTCCATTTTTGACCTTAAAACTGCAAGATTTACAGCTTAAACTAGATTCTGTTGAGAAATAATATTCGATACAAATTGTTATTTAAGCTCTAACATCATTTTGTCTGGCTACTTTGTAAAGTATTCAGGTGAGGCAAGTTAATGATTAAGCATTTTCAGTAAAGCAGAAATGAAGCTTCACAGTATGGGCAAATTGCCTAATAAATTTGGCTGCTGTTCTTGGTCTTCATAGCCAGCGTTTGCATGTACGTTCAGAGCTCACAGCATTAATGAGCTTGGCGACCAAGTTTCTAGCTAGTCATCTGCTACAATGAGTTTGTTAGTTTTTATTTGTTTGTTTGTTTGTTGTTTTGAACAAGATAGAGCCAGGACGAAAAGCTGAAACTCCAGAAAAGGATGAACTGGTGGCTCCATAGGAAAAATAATTAGTAATATGCTAATAAGTAGTGCTAATATGTAGAGCACTGAAGGAATTCCCTATCTCTGATCTTCAACTTCCTCATCAAATGAAATGAAGAACCTAGATTTGTCGGTCTCTAGCATTCTTTGTTTTAAAATGTTCTATAATTTTAGGATGGAAAAGATTATTTTGGGTGAGTTTCCTGACCCTAGAATGTTCATACGTCGTTCGAATGACCAAGTCAAGATGTTCAACTGGGAGTTCAAGTATGTAGTGGAGATTCAGGCTTAAGTGACTTGTGAAAAGTCTCCTCTCTCCTTTGAAAGGGGACAGAGAGCTAGAATAGTGGGGGGAAAAGCAAACAGCCAGTAGTTTACCATGTTGTTCAGAGAAGCTCTTGGGAGTATCAAAAGAACTCTCTTCAGTTATTTAGGGCTTCAGACTACACTAAAAGTATGATTTGCTGTTGTTGTTATTCATTTATTTAGTGTTCTAGAACTCAAGGGTTTCTGGATTAGAAGGAAGCTTTTTTCATGAGTATAGGCGTGATCTTTTGAACATGAAAGAAACAACATCTATTTGAGATTAAATTAATAAGCCTCGGCCAAAAAGGCAAATTAAGTACAAAGGGCTAAGTAGACTTTCTAGAGTGAGACACTGCAGGGTTGGGGGAAGGCAAGGACCAAGCATATCAAAGAAGTAAATGACTTTTAATGTACTATATTCTAGGTATTATTTTTCTTTGTACATGGTAAAGAGGGAAATGTTGGACAAAATGTATTTCCATCCCTGTAACTGAATTTATTATCAGATTGAAAAGATGCATGTACCTTAACACTTAGCTTGGTCTTTTGGACCACAGAAAAAGCTGTTGAGAAACAGCATCTGAGATAAGAATTCTTGCTGAGGAAGTGTTCCCGGGAGAAGGGGAATAAGGGAAGCAGGGAAGGGTAGGGACAAAATAGTCTCAGCGAGAATGTGGCGTCAGTCAGAGACTAGCTTTCATTTGATCCTTTGGAGAAAGTCTGGAGCACAAATTGCATGCCAGAGTATTTTCTATCTTGAGGCAAGGAGAATAGCCTTTTGCTAGTGCCCAGTCAGTGATTGGCCAAGCTCTGGATGTATATGCTGAATATAATGAGAGGGCAGTTCACCTTTGCACAAAGGTAATTCTCCAGAGAAGAAGGGAGGTATAAATTGTCATCAGGCAGCACTTACAGCAGCCAGGGCTTGGGTGTACCAGCTAGTAAAGGGGACTTTGGTGGGGTCTCAATAGCATCCACTTCTTAGACTGGTCTTTCTTAGCAGTCATTACTTATTTTATGCTTTGGTTCTATATGGATAACCCTTATATATAATTTAGTTCTTGCCACAAAATTTTAGATCTGTTTTTTTAATTAACATATAATGTATTATTTGCATCAGGGGTACAGGTTTCCGAATCATCAGTCTTACACAATTCGTAGCACTCACCATAGCACATACCCTTCCTGATTGGATTTTTTAAATTATGCCTCTGCCATCAACTGTGAGAAGCTTACATAAGGATATTTGCTCTTTCAATCTCATGCCCCCGAATTTAACACAAGTAGTATTTTGGGGGGGAAAAATATTTTCTAATTTACTCTCCCAGGAATTCCAAATATGTTATTTCCACTTCAAATTTTAAGTCACTAAAAATGTATGTCCTGTCAACTGTCTGAACTTGAGTAGGTAACTTCACTTACGATATTTCACATTTTTTAAGAAACTCTTGGCTGCAATTCATTGTATTAAAATATATTGTCTGTATCCCGTGGCAACCATTAAGAAAAATAAACATGTGACATTTATTTATTTTTTTTAACATCCCATCTGTTATTGAGCACTTGGTAAAGTACCAAGATTCCAGTAGGTTTCCATGTGCTCTAATGTCACCCAAAACTCTTTGGCCTTTTTGTTCACCATATGGAATTCATGCCACATTCTTCTGATATTACTGGAATGTGTAATTGAGATGTATTTGCCCTATTGCCAACATTTTAACGTGAATTCATTCTAAAGTCAAGCAGGAGTTGGTCTTTTCCGTCTGGTGCCTCATAAACCACCATATCAAAACTGAACCAACTAATTAGGGCCATAATTTATGTATGGCCAACTAAAGAGTTTTTAATGGCTCGTAACATATTTCTCTGCTCTAAGATCAATTCAGTGAAAACCAGATGGCCCATAGTATTCCCCTTTTGTTGGCTCAAGCTACCTCATTTCTGCAGCTCACAAGCAAAATTAGCTCCTTTTAGTCCTATAAAATCTTTTTTAAATTATAATTTTATTTCATTTTCATATCATTTTTCAACATGATGACATGATATAAAGTAGGAGCCAAATGTCAGATAATGTGATTCTCCTCCTTGTCAGTATGTCAGTGCAGAGACCTTTTTAAAAGAAAGGTGATCAGGGACGCCTGACTGGCTCAGTTAGTAGGGGATGCAATTCTTGATTCAGGGTTGTAAATTCAAGACCCCTGCTGGGTGTAGGGGTTACCTAAAAATAAAATCTTTTTTAAAAAAGTGATCAGTTACTTATTTTGCACTTAATAATGTCCAAAAAATTTTAACAATCTGATAAAAATGGCCAAAGAACATAAATATTCAACATATGGAGGGAAAGATATAAATCACTGATACATAAAAATAGTCAACTTTGTCAATATCCAGAGATATTTTATTCATGAAAATTGGGAGTATGCACAAATGCTATGTTACAGTATATTTTTCTAGGTCACAAAAAATGATAAACCTGTTATTTAACAATTAATAGCATCATATTTGTTGCTTTATTGTTCATATTTATTAAAATAGTTGATGGAAGAGATACCCATCATTACTTGGTATTAATAGCAGCTATCATTTATTGAACGCTTCCTATGTGATATATTTTGTGTATATACAAAGATTAGTTTACCTAATCCTTATAACAACTTCATTGTTTTACGTATAAGAAAAATATGGCTTATGTAAGAAAAAAAGGTATTCTAAGGTTTTTTTAGAAATGACATAGTTAATAATGATGAAGCTTGGATTTTAAACTCTGATCTTTCTGCTTTCAAATCTCCTACTCTTCATAAGACACTAAGTGTTCTCCCTAATTTAAGGGGGGGGTTGCTTTTTGTTGAGTTCCTGTGAAGAGCTTATGGTAAGGTGCTGAGAGAGGAAAAAAAAAAATCAGTCCTTTGACTACTGTCACCTGAGCTGGGTCTTCGTATTCTTCTGTTGAACATAAAAAATTTCACAGAACCCAATATCAGACAAGATCACTCTGTGACCATGATGGAACAAAACAGTACCACTGTGTCATCTGAAGTACAGACAAAAACAAGAACGCTGTTCAAACCACAATAGTGATCAAACATTTCCATCCCCCAGTTAATAGGAGTGATTGCTGCTTCGGTATGGATTAGCCCTGCTGCATTCCTCCTCCCTTTTAGATTAAAAAAAAATGTTAAAATACAGTAATAGTTAATTTTATGTGTCAGCTTAACTGGCCACAGGTGCCCAGATTGAACATTACTTCTGGTGTGTCTGTGAGGATGTTTATAGATGAGATTAGCATCTTAATTGGTGGATACTGTAAAGCAGAATAATCTCCCCAGTGTGGGTGGACACCATCCATCTTTTGAGGGCATGATTGCAACAGAAGTCAGAGGAAGGAGAAATTTGCCTTTCTTGTACCAGCTTGCATTCCCACCAACAGTGTAGGATGGTTCCCCTTTCTCCGCATCCTCACCAAGGTTTGCCATTCCCTGTCTTGTTAATTTTAGCCATTCTAACTGGTGTAAGGTGGCACCTCATTGTGGTTTTGATTTGTATTTCTCTGATGACAAGTGATGTGGAACATTTCTTCATGTGTCTGTTAGCCATTTGTATGTCATCTTTGGAGAAGTGCCTGTTCATGTCTTCTGCCCATTTCTTAACTAGATTCCAACCCCCCCACCTGATGTTGAGTTTAAGTTCTTTATAGATCTTGGATACCAGCCCTTTATCTTTTACATCATTTCCAAATATCTTCTCCCATTCTGTAGGTTGCCCTTCAGTTTTGTTGACTGTTTCTTTTGCTGTGCAGAAGCTTTTTATCTTGATAACGTCCCAGTAGTTCATATTTGCTTTTGTTTCCCTTGCTTTGAAAGGAAGATTTGTCTAGTGAGAAATTGTTGTGGCTGTGAGGTTAAAGAGGTTACTGTCTATGTTCTCCTCCAGGATTTTGATGGATTCCTGTATCACAGTTAGGTTTTTCATCCATTTAGGGTTTATCTTTTTTTATGGTGTAAGAGAATGGTCCAGTTTCATTCTTCTGTGCGTGGCTGTCCAGTTTTCTCCACCATTTATTGAAGAGACTTTCTTTTTTTCCATTGGATATTCTTCCCTGCTTTGTCAAATATCAGTTGACCATAGAGTTGAGGGTCCATTTCTGGATTCTTGTCCTGTTCCATTCATCTGTGTTTGTTTTGGGGCCCATATCATGCTTTCTTGATGATCACAGCTCTGTAATAGAGCTTGAAGCCAGGCATTGTGATGTCCCCACTTTTAGTTTTCTTTTTCAACATTAGGCTGGCTATTCAGGGTCTTTGCTATTTCCATACAAATTTTAGGATTCTTAGTTTCAGCTCTGTGAAAAATATTGATGGTATTTTGAGAGGGACTGCACTGAATGTGTAGATTGCTCTGGGAAGCATAGACATTTTAACATATTCTTCCAATTCATGAGCATGGAATGTTTGTCCATCTCTTTGTGTCTTCCTCAGTTACTCTTGTAAGTCTTCTGTAGTTTCAAGCCTACAGATCCTTTACTTCTTTGGTTAGATTTATTTCTAGGTATCTTATGGTAGGAATGCGAGCTGGTACAGTCACTCTGGAAAACAGTATGGAGGTTCCTCAAAATGTTAAAAATAGAGCTACCCTACAACCCAGAAATTGTACTACTGGGTACTTACCCCCCAAATACAGGTATATTGAAAAGAAGGGCACATACACCCCAATGTTCATAGCAGCAATGTCCACAATAGCCAACTTGTGGAAGGAGCTGAGATGTCCTTCAACAGATGAATGGATAAAAAAAGATATGGTTCATATATACAATGGAATATTATTCGGCCATCAGAAAGGATGAATACCTACCATTTGCATCACCATGGATGGAACTGGACGATATTATACTAAGTGAAATATGTCAAGCAGAGAAAGACAGTTATCATATGGTTTCACTCAGATGAGGGAGGGAAAACCGAATGGGAAGAAATCAGAGGCAGAGACAAACCATGAGAGACTCTTGACTCCAGGAAACAAACTTGGGGTTGCGGAAAGGGAGGTGGGCGGGGGGATGGGGTAACTGAATGATGGATATTAAGGAGGACACATGATCTGGTGAGCATTGGGTGTTATACTTAACTAATGAATCATTGAACACTACATCAAAAACTAATGATGTATTATATGCACACTATTTGAATTTAAATTAAAAAAATTAAAAAAAGAAATTTGCCCTTTTTTCCCCTGCCTCACTGGTTGAGCTGGGTCAAGTCATGTCATTTCACCTCATCCTTTCCTATCCTTGGATTGCGATTTATACCATTGGTTTTCTGGTTCCTAGGATTTTGGACTTGCACAAATACCACTAGCTTTTCTGGCTCTCCATATTGCAGACAGTAGATCATGGGACTTCTTGGCCTTTGTGAGCTAATTCCTCATACTAAATCTCCTTATATCTATTTCTATTATTTATGGATATACTTTATGTATGTATGCATAATGTATATTATATATACATATTTCCTACTGGTTTTGTTTCTCAAAACCCTATCTAATGCAGATACCTGATGAGAATTTTCCCCCACTTTCTGGTAGCACCCACTACACAGTCTTAAACCTTCCCCCAAATCACCTAACACATACACAATGCTACAACAACCCCCTCCCCCAATCCTGTTTCAGAGACACCTTACAGTTCCCCATGGAGTGCTCTCTGTCATTGCAGTGAGCCTATAAAATGAACTTTATTTATCTATAGGTGTATTGTTTGTCCTTGGTGGGAGAGCACTGAAAATTTCCTTCTCTAATGAAACCCTTGGATTAAAGTATTGGTTTGATATGGCTTGGTTAGCTTTCAAGCAAAGAGTTCTGGTTTGACCAGGGGCTCCCAAAGGTTTTCTGGAAAGGCCAGATAGTTGTTATTTCCATCTTTGCAGGATCTCTGTTGCACATACTCATCTCTACCATTGTAGTACAAAAGCAGCATAGTCAGTATTTAAACAAGTGAGGCAAGATTTGGTGGTTTGCTAGATGCTTGTTTTTAGATCACTGGGTTTGACTGGCTTGACTGGGTCAACTTTAGAATCACATTGACTAGTTTTTTCCTGATTAGCTTTTCTTCTAATTACCCTTATTTCTTCAACTAGAACATGAATATCTGTAAATACTTCTCCCCTTATGGTTATTATATAAAAATGTCCTTTTGTACAGCTAGAACTCTAAGTTACGTAAGGTTTACAGGATAACTTTACACATTTGAGTGGTTCCATAGTATTCCCTGGAAAATGGATCAGTGTAGTCATTCAATTAAAAAGACATTTCCTTAGCCACAGCTCTGTAGAAAAAGACCTAGTCTTTTAGGTAAAGAAGGTAGATAATCATCTCCCTTTAGGAACTCAGACTATAGCTGGAAAGTCAACCATATAGAAAGTCATAAAGAGTGAATTATAAAAGTTTACAAATTTGAACCAAGTGTTTAGAAGGACACATGGAAGGTATGAATGATTCTGTTAGACTAAGTGTGAGGAAAAAAATTTAGGAATTTGCAGGTTTTGAAACCAAAGAGATTGGGTTTGGCTAAACCTTTATTCAGCTACTGATTTGCTGTGAATTTGGGCAACTTACTTAATCTCTCTTATTCCTTTGTTTAGTCATGTTAGTACAGATTTTAGAATATTGTTCTAAGAATTAGTAATATTTAACACAAGGCCACCTACTGCCACACTCAACAAGCAGTTATGGTAGACATTACTACTGTTCACTAATATTCAGTTATCTTCACTTTAAATATATAGATTTGTTCTTCCCTATTCCTTTGAAGTTAAGCCTAGCAAGGAGGCTGGCTTGCTTGCTGGCTTGTTTCCTTCCTTCCTTCCAAGATTATATTTATTTGAGAGAAAGAGAGTGAGCATGAGTAGAGGGAGGCACAGCTGGGGAGAGAGAGGGAGAAACAGACTCCCCTCTGAGCATGAAGCCGTATGTGGGGCTCCATCCCAGGACCCTGAGATCATGACCTTAGCCTAAGTCAGACACTTAACCAACTCAGCCACGAAGGTACCCTGCCATGACGCTTTCTATAGCCAGTGAAATGTTGTGGGAGTAGCACATATTACCTCTGAGTGGAAGTATTAATTTTATGTGCCCTTAGCATGACAACAAAATCTGTGTTCATATGGATGTACCATAAAATCAAAGTGACCTAGAGTATGAGCCAATACTTAGGGAGAAACCCATATCTATAGGTGATTTTATGCCAGTGAAAAAAATGAACTTTTATTGTTAAGTTTTTAGGATCATTGATTGTTGGAGCATATTCTAGCCTATACTGACCAATACAATAGTACATATTTTTAAAAAGGTTCTTATTATCAGGCAGAGATGCAAGAGAGGATAGAGGAAAAGAATGAGAACTTGAATTCATATCAAAATTGAATCAAATTGAAGGGAGTGGATTAAAGCAATATTTTTGTTCCTTGGCTCTTTCTCCCTGAAGACTTAAAAACAAATTTAAGCAAGTACTATGTTTCATGGTATGTATTTATTTCAGGTGACTTATAACTTTAAAGAAGGGCTATTTGGTTAAATACTAGAGAAGGTAAAACTTGAGAGATCATAAGGATTATTTAGACCAGCACTGTCATAGAAATACAAGACAAGCCACAAAAATGAGCCACGTACATAATTTTAAGTTTTCTAGTAGCCACACCAAAAAATAAAAGAGACAAAAGAAATTAGTTTTTTGGTATATTTAATTTAATCTATCCAAATCTATAATCTATCACATCTATAACATGTGATCAACATGAAAGTATTATTTTGCATTCTTTTTTTCATATTAAGTCTTTGAAATCTGGTGCATTTTGTACACTTAATAGCAGATCTCAGTTTGGACCAGTCACATTCAAGTGCTCAGTATCTGCATGTCACTAGTTATTCATGGATTGGATAGTGCAGATTCGGCAGGGAGAAATGGGAGAAGAAGAGAAATATGGGGATAAACATAGTATGCAGATTCACATAAACATTCAAGTTGAGTGACCTGGGAAAAGTAACTTTTCTGGGCCTTCGCTTTCTCACCTATAAAACAGAAATGACACCCTTATGGAGGACCAGACAAAGTGGGGTATAAGAACATCAAGGAAGGCACTTCAGATGTCTTCTCAGTAAATGATGTGTGCATTCGTTTATCAGACAAACATTTATTTAATGTGTAACACTTGAGTTGGCTGCTGTTGAAGGAAGAGTGAAGTCAGTGTCCTGACTTAAGTTTGGTCTTTGTATCAGACTACTACAAAACAGAGTCAAATAGATAGAAGGGTATTGGACAATTCAGTGAGCTAATTCAGGGGAAAATACAGTATGGGGAAAGGGAACCATGACTCTTTGTTTCAAGATCTCACTTTGAGGGGCGCCTGGGTGGCTCAGTGGGTTAAAACCTCTGCCTTCGGCTCAGGTCATGATCTCAGGGTCCTGGGATCAAGCCCTGCGTTGGGCTCTCTTCTCAGCGGGGAGTCTACTTCCCTTCCTCTCTCTCTGCCTGCCTCTCTGACTACTTGTGATCTCTGTCTGTCAAATAAATAAATAAAATCTTAAAAAAAAAAAAAAGATCTCACTTTGACATTACCTGGCTATAAGACATTCAGCAGGTCCCTTACATTTAATGTGTTTGCTTTCTTATTTATAAAATTGGAGATAGCAAATAGCGATTTTATAGAATCGTTCCAAGGTCTAAATGAGCTCTTGGGAGGGAAAGTCCCCTAAGCCATGAATAGTTACAGAAATTCTAGAAATTATTTGTAGCATTATTGTAAGGATATGAAATTTGTGGGTATTTTGACTTACCCATACTCCAAACAAAGAAATAATATCAGAGTTCCTGAGTTATGGAGATTTCATCTATATTATGTATCATCCCATGTGTTTTTTGAGGCCTGTTTTCTCTGGGCAAGTAAAAAGTTGTATGAGACCAAAGGAAAAAAAATAGTAATAACTTTGGGATTCAGCTTAGCTTTGGGGAGAAAATTGATTACGTAAAAGCAATGTTGGAATCTCTCTTTGCAAGACTGGTTAACTCTTTGTTGTCCCCTCTAAGACAGGTGAACTACATGCTTCTCATTTGAAGACTCCTATCCATCATCAGTATAAAGTTCACCCAGGCTCGCTTTCCTTCCTTTGTCTGCAGTGCACTTGTAGCTGCTTCTAGCCTAGGTCAGAACCAGCACCTTGCCAGAACTCCTTCAGAGAACCATTCCTGATAAGTTGTCCTCAACCCTCAGCTCTCAACTTCCCTTTTATCAAAATGTAGAAGGCAAGGGTGGCGATTGTGTCCACAAGCTAAAAGCTCTATTGGGGGGTGGCAAATGTTATTTTTTAGATGAGGTAACTTTTCTTCATCCTTCATCCTGAAAGTGAGCCTTTCCCTTTCTTGTCTAATTAAACAGTTAGGACAGTGGTGATTATTCAACCAAAAGAAATGCAGACCTGTCAAACTCTTCCTTCCTCCCTTTCTTTCAACAGGGATTGTTGTGGTTTCTGACAAAGTGTCAGAAGCAGATGTTTGCGGGTTTGGCGGTGAAGTTAGTTCTTCCAAAGTCTCCTTAGGGAGCTCTTCTGCCTTCGTCCCCCCATTTGTTCATTGACTCTGTTGGGTCAAGATTTGAGCTGAGTTGTTGCTGTGGCAGTCAGAGAGTGGGATTATTAAACCTGCCAACAAGGAGGGTAGGACTAGCTCTTGTATATTATTAAGTCAGATTGAAGTAATTTTTTTTTAAAGATTTCATTTATTTATTTGACAGAGAGATCACAAGTAGGGAGAGAAGCAGGCAGAGAGAGAGATGGGGAAGCAGGCTCCCTACTGAGCAGAGAGCCTGATGCGGGACTCGATCCCAGGACCCTGGGATCATGACCTGAGCCAAAGGCTGAGGCTTTAACTCACTGAGCCACCCTGGCGCACCAGTGGAAGTAATTTTACATGGAATTTACCTCTTTCCATCCTGGTGCTAATGGGGGTCCAGAACTTGGGTGAAGATGCACTAAATACTCAACATTCTAAAGAGAAATGTGGGAAGGAGCCACACGAAGTGGGGCCATCCGTGCCCATTAGGCTTTGTGAAGAACCACAATCTCATCCTTACCTGCTCTAGGGTTCCATAAGAGAGGAGAAGAGCAGGAATTAGAAGTGTGAGTAGGAATCCTATGGGAGGGCATAGGTCCTTCTTGTATTAAGGACAAATGATGGGAGAAACAAGAGAGTTCTTCAGAGAGGTTGTGGGTGGGGGGCACCCGTAAGAAGGGAAAACTGGCATCACATTGCCTGGATGAACACTGTGTTGATGCAGGACTTGCACCTGTGCTCTTTGTGCGTTTGTAGAAGGGAAGATGAGAATTGGAGCGATGGAAGAGGGAGAAGAGAAGAACAGTGGAGGAGCTGTTGCCTGTGTGCCTCCTGTTTTAATGGTGAGGAGGTGTAAGATTCCTGCAGGCTGCTACCTACCCGGAGAATTGGACTAGATGGTCTATAATTCTGTGTGTTGAATTTTCTTTGTCCTTTATTGTGCATCTCCTAATTCCATTAAAACAAAACAGTGTAACCATATTATCATCCAACTCCACTCCTCAGGAAAAAGAAGAAATAGGGAAGAGGAAAAAAAAAAATCACCCACACCATGAAGACTCTTGGAGCAAAGCATACTAAATTTAAGAAGGGCTTGCTAATCATACTTGGCACTTTCTAATCAACAGCCTGTTCTTGACCTTGCCCTTCTTAAGAGTGAAAAAAAATCCCTGAAGTGACACAGCTCTGTGTCACTTCAGGCCTGTCATAGAACTCATTCTGATTCTGGGATCAGAATTTTTAAGTGCTCAACACCATTGGCATTAAAAGCTTTGAGACTTCGAACTCTGGGACCCTCTTGTCCTTCCCAGTCCTGGCCATGCAGTTGCTCTAATCATTCAGCTGGCTAATGATCCCCTTCCAGCAGGTGTAAATGAGTTTTCACACTCCAACCTGGCTTTTGTCAAGGCTTTAATGTAAGTAGCTAATGAATGCTATTGCTCTGAGTTTTCTCCTGCGAAAGAAGGGTATGTCTAACTAGTGATATAATGACAAGAGCACGCTAATGTTATTCTGTTCGGTGATGCTGAAGAGCACTGAGAATTTAAGAAAGATGAATCCCTCAAACAAAAGCAGACTAAAAACATATTAAGCAGAGCTGTGCTGACAGCCTAATTCCATTACTTCTACACGATCTTGAATCCACTCAAGCATAGTGAAGATATCTCAGAGGCAAGGGGGAAGGAGGCAAAATCCTCATTAAAAATGCCAGCAGAGCCTGGAGGCAGGTCTAGTACGATAAATTGACCCAACTGGTGAGGAGAGGCCAAGTAGGTGAAAATTGGTCAGACCAAGCAGTGTGACTTCAGCATTTCAGGGCACAGCGAAGCTCGCAGATTTGGCATCCTGCCAAATAGGACTGTAAATAAATAATCTTCCCTAGGATTCTTGATGTTCTTGCTGTTCACCTCTCCCTGAACAATGGGTTTTTATTTTGATGAGAAGCTCCCAGAGCTTTGGAAAATGCTAAGCCCAACAAAACAGTTTTATTCTCTTTGCAGTTAACACGTGCTAGCCGTTTTCAAATGTGATGGTGTGCGTTTTAAACAACACAGGTAGTATTTTTGGAAAGAAACATAAAAAGAAGCTCTGTTACAATTTCCCCTGTGATTGTTACAAATCACTCGCAGCACAAATTGTTAACATCCTTCAGTAATGGGTGGCAGGGATGGGATGCAATAGTATTTTCTCTTTTGTTAGGAAGTTGGGCTCCCCATCTGACTTAGAGTTTCCCTGGTATTTTTAAAACCTCTCTGGCATTGGTTTTCTGAAGCAGACAGGATTATGCTCTGTTCATTTGTGTGCACCTGGCACCCTGCACTGGCTGGCACAGAGTAGTTACTCACTGGTGTTTGTTAAGTAAGTAGATGAAGATGAATGAATGACTACAAAGAAATGAAATGAGGGGCACCTGGGTGGCTCAGTGGGTTAAGCCTCTGCCTTCAGCTCAGGTCATGATCTCAGAGTCCTAGGATCGAGCCCCGCATCCGGCACTCTGCCCAGCGGGGAGCCTGCTTCCCCCCCCCTCGCTCTCTACCTGCCTCTCTGCCTACTTGTGATCTCTCTCTCTCTGTCAAATAAATAAATAAAATCTTAAAAAAAAAAAAGAAATGAAATGACTGGTTAATCCAGGAGTTAAAGTAGAGAATCATATAAAGTATACATAGAGATGTTGTTTTATTTAAATCAAAAGGGTATGTTTTATTTTCCTGTCCTTTGATATACTGACTACTGTTAGGAATGCCTTGTTTTCCATCTCACACAAAGCACACAAATAATGCATCTTTCGCAGTTTCCAATGTTATTGTCTTCAAAGGGGAGCAAGACAAATGGAATCTGAGTGCAGAATTTCATGATTTCTTCCCCAGATGTTTTAGTTTCTTCCCTATACCTAATTTGGCAGTAATTTTAAGCTATTGTGTTAGTTTTCTGTTACTGCGGCAACAAATGACCAGAGACTTAGTGGCTTAACGCACCCATTTGTATCTTACAGTTCTGGAGGTCAGAGTGTGAAATGAGTCTCGGATTAAAATCAAGGTGTTAGCAGGGCTGTGTTCCTTTCTTGAGGTTCTAGGAGAGAATTCCTTTGTCTTGACTTTTCCAGTTGCTGGAGGCCATCTGCATTCTTTGGCTCGTGGCCCCCTTCCATTGTCAAAGCCAGCAATGGCCAGTGGATTTCTTTCTCACATCCTGCTACTCTGCCTAAGGTCTCTGCTTTCACTTTAAGGACTCTTGTTCCTGGGCACCTGGGTGGCTCAGTGGATTAAGCCTCTGCTTTCGGCTCAGGTTGTGATCTCGGGGTCCTGGGATCAAGCCCTGTATCGGGTTCTCTGCTCGGTGGGGAGCCTGCTTCCCCCCTCTCTCTGCCTGCCTCTCTGCCTGCTTGTGTTCTCTCCCTCTGTCAAATAAATAAAATCTTAAAAAAAAAAAAAAAAAAAAAAAAGGACCCCTGTTACTGTACTGGGCCCATCCAGATAATCCAGAATAATCTCCCTAACTCAGGAGCAGCTGAATAGGGACTTTAATATCACTTGCAATCTTATATTACATATTTATCATATAATATAACAATGCAGGTCATGGGAATTAGGGCATGGGCATTTTGGTGGGGGGGGACAGTGTTTTGCTACTATAGCCATTTTAAGCTATTTCCAAATGTACAATTTATTTTTAATAGATAGAACAACTTTTTTTAGAGAGATTTTATTTATGGATTTATAGATTTTATTTATAGATTTATAGATTTTATTTATATATATAGAGAAAGAGCATGTATATGAGCAGTGGGGAAGGGTAGAGGGAGAAAAAGACTCCCTACTAAGCTGGGAGCCCAATACAGGACTTGATCCCAGAATCCTAGGATCATGACTTGAGCTGAAGGCAGAAGCTTACCCAACTGAGCCACCCAGGCACCCAAAACAGCTTTATTTTCATGATCACATTTTATTTATGTCTGTACAATTAAATATAATAACTAGGACCACAAATATAACATATATAGATTTAAAAACTTAAAATTGGTTTAGGAAATCAAAGTCTTACCTTGTGGGTGGTGCATTCCTAATTGGTGACCTTATCCTGTATCCTTCCTCACTAGTTGATTCACAGATTTATTTGCAGTACAATGTATCCACCTCTGCGCAATTAATTGTTTATGTCCATTTACAGTCCTGTTCCCAGTTCCATAGCCTTCTCTGAGGCTAACACTGGCCACATGAAGACACAATTTTGGCTAGTAAAACCTAAGGGAACTCTCTTGCAGACCCTTTTGGAAAATTTTTTTTCTTTTCTGCAGTAAAAACAAACAAACACCCAATGTACTTGGTAAGACTCTTAACCCCATTTTTCCCTCCTGCTTTTTTTCTTCTATGATAAGGACATGAACATGATCGCTGGAGCTTTGGTAGCCATTTTGGACACGAAGGCAGTGCCAATACCAGATCCCATCTTAGATTCCAGCATATTGAGTTACTGAACTATAGCTGTCTATATTTGACTTTTTATAAAGTGAGAAAAGTAGTTCCCTGGGGTTTTCTGATCTTTGCAAATATATTCTTAGTTGACTTAATGGATGCGGAAGTACATGGGCACACTAGAAAACTACTAGCTGTGAGTTTTCAATATAGCATGAGCCTCAGTCAGTAGGTCTTACAGAGGGAATGGAATGTGGAAGTTGATCAGGCAAGTTGGTTAGTTGGAGGTCACTTGAGGGTGACTGAATGTATATCTACAAAATGTACGGCACGATTGGGTTTCATGGCAAGACTCTATGTGGGCAAGACTTTTTGTGTATGGCTGGAAAAATGTCATTTAATCTCGTTAAACCCCAGTATTCAAAACAGAGCAGGAGGTGTGTTTTGGTTAAATGGAGACTTTGATGAGATTTCTAAGTGTTTTTTTTTTTTTTTAAGATTTTATTTATTTGACAGACAAGTAGGCAGAGAGGCAGGCAGAGAGAGAGAGGAGGAAGCAGGCTCCCCGCCGAGCAGAGAGCCCAGGGCCCTGGGATCATGACCCTAGCTGAAGGCAGAGGCCCTAACCCACTGAGCCACCTAGGTGCCCTGAGATTTCTAAGTGTTCTAAATAGGGCTGAATAGTAGAGAGGTCACCTCTCTAATCTGATCTCTTGCCACTTCCCCAGCTCTGCATTCAGTGGCCTGGCATTGCCTGAAACTGTATATTATTTGCAAAATATCCCATGCTGGTTCACACTTCTGTCTCTTCAGATATATTGTCCCTCTGCCTAGAATGTCCCTTCTTTCCTTGACCTTTTAAACACTTTTCATATACACCTTCTCTCTGAAGCCCTTCCTCATCTAGAGATCCAGATATCTTCAGCTCTCCCCAGGGCGAGCCAGTAAATCACTGTTGAGCTACCTTCCAGTCTGCTTCATACTTTTACCATTACCCTTGCACAAACCTCCTTACATATGTGTCTCTACTTCCAGAGGGTCGGGATCATGCTGGTTCATTCATATTTCTAACTCCAGCATCTTTACCGAGTTCCTGATATATGGTGGTCCCTCAATACAATTTTTAACTAAATTAGCCCTAATCAAAGCAAACATATTATTTGAAAATTAGATTTGCAAATGGAATAATTATTGGTTATTAAAAAATACTTCCTGTTTTATAAAAACATTTCCTTCCTCCTTCCCACACTTTTTTTTTTTTTTTTTTTTAATTTTAAATAGCAAGGAAGTACAGAACACCAGGGCTTGCTGTGAAGTCAGTCCACGGGATTTGAACCCTCGCTGGGCTGCTCACAAGTTTAGTGTGGTTGCGGAAGTGACTTTTAGCTTTCCAACCTTAGTTTCCTCATCTCCTAACGTGTGTTAGAATGACCTATTCCATAGGGTTATTAAAGGGTATTAAGGTAAGCCACACATGTAGGGGTGTATGTGGCACAGTGACAGCCCCACCATGTGCTAATGATTATTCATGTGTTGTCTTCTTATAAGATACTGAATTTCACTTCCTCTCCTGTCCTAGGAACTGTCCTACCTTTTCTGGTGGTCTCTATGGGAGCTTTAAGGAAACCTACATACATTCTGTGTGAGTGTGGGGATTTGTTCAAGGTCACAAAGTAAGTGACTATGAAAACAGTAGTGGTGATGAAGGACAGTTGGAAGGCAGAAAAGCAGGGACAAGGGGCCCCATCCTAAGAGGAAACCACCCTTAAAAGGATCTTATGGCACCCTAAAAGGAGCCCAGCACCCTTTCTCATGTGACAGATAACAGAAAAAAAACTGATGGGATTACAGGCACAGGGAGGGCTAATCAGATTAAGATAGCCCACCAAGAAGCCCAAAAAACCCCTAGACTGTGGGCATCTCTAGGTGGCTCAGTTGGTTAAGCATCTGCCTTTGGCTCAGGTCATGATCCTGGAGTCCCAGAATCGAGTCCTGCATCGGGTTCCGTGCTCGGTGGGGAGTCTGCTTCTCTCTCTGACACTCTCCCCTCTCATGCTCTCTCTCCTACTCTTTCTCTCTCTCAAGTAAACAAAATCTTTAAAACCACCACCACCACAACCAACCCTAGACTTGGAAACTCCAGCGGCAACCCTCTCTGGTCCCCTCCCTCCTCGGGAGCTTTGTACTGTCGCTTTGCTATCGCTCAGTAAACCTCCCTTTATTGCCCACCACTCTGTCTGGTCTACCTCTTCATTTTTCGAAGTGGTGTGACCAAGAACTACAGGCACGCAGGAGAAAAAAATCCTGTTAACAGTAGCAATTAGCCAACATTTTCTATCAGTCAGGGACCTAGTTTAAAGGATTATGTGGATTATGTTACTTACTCTCATTTAAATATGGAGGAAATGGGCTCAGAGCAATTTCATTTGCTAGTGTTAGTTATAGGGCTCTGGGGGTTGAGGTTGGGGTGAGAACCCAGGACTCTGGGCTCAGGTGGGGGTTCTTTCTCAGGAGGACAGCCCTGCCCCTCATTCCTGCTCACATCACATTCTGCTCCTTCGGAACTATGTCGTTCTTTACAACTCCTAGTGGAGCGTGAGACTCATCACAGATGCTAAACAAATACATGGGGATCGATTGATCAGCTAATGCCTCCACATCACTTGAAGGCTTTTATTGATACCTCATTTAACACTATTTATGTTTCTCATAGGGGCTATGAAATTTGTGGAACGTTTCGAAACAACATAAATTCAGTAAATTGGACCTTAGATAGAATGAAATACAGCATTTAAAATGATATTAACAAAAGCCCTCCATGGGAAAATATTATTTAAGATATTTTTTCAGTGAAAATAACAAAACCCCAGGATTTAAAATTGTGTATGTAATATGATCGGAACTAACTTAAACTACACTGTCATGTAAAGAGTTATTGTTTCTGGGTGAGGGGTATAATGACTATTTTTTTGTTGTTGTTTTCTATAAAAAATGGTTATAATTTTATAAACAGTACAAAAATCTTAAAGAAGTATGCAAAAAGCAAATAGTCCATATGAAATTCTATCGATGTCTAAAAAAATAGAATGGGATGACAGTCTCTTTTTTTTTTTTTTAAAGATTTTTATTTATTTATTTGAGAGAGAGACAGTGAGAGAGAGCATGAGCAAGGAGAAGGTCAGAGGGAGAAGCAGACTCCCCATGGAGCTGGGAGCCTGATGCGGGACTCAATCCTGGGACTCCGGGATAATGACCTGAGCCGAAGGCAGTCGTCCAACCAACTGAGCCACCCAGGCGTCTGGGATGACAGTCTCTTATCAACACCTAATTGCATGGGAAAAGTCTTATTAATTTTACTGATCTCTAGCTAAGTCAGAAAGTTTTAAAACCCTTTAAGGCTTTTATAATAGCATTACAACAGCTTTTTAGGACACCTAAAATTAGGTCACATGGAAATGCATGATCCTCAAATGTGGTTTGTGACTATGCCTGATTAAAGTCTTCATTTACACTCTTTTTTTTGGAAGATTTTATTTATTTATTTGACAGAGAGAGAGATCACAAGTAGGCAGAGAGGCAGGCAGAGAGAGAGGAGGAAGCAGGCTCCCTGCTGAGCAGAGAGCCCAATTCCGGGCTCAATCCCAGGACCCTGGGATCATAACCTGAACCGAAGGCAGAGGCTTTAACCCCCTGAGACATCCAGGCACCCCTTCATTTACACTCTTAACAATTGATTTCAGAGTTATTCACCCTTTTGCAGAGGAAAGATTATAGTTCTTGTTGATGGAGGAATAAACAAATTTGGGGTCCCTTTCAGGATGTTGTTTTTTATTTATGTATTTATGTAATTTTTAAGCCTGTGGGTTGGAATACTTTTATGCCCATTTAGCAGATATGAGTTCCACTTATCTTTTCAGGGTAATTTAAATAACGTGTATCAAAGAAGCATTCCTATCTTGTTGAATTCCCTCATATACATTTTGAAGAATTGTTTTAGTATATCAGGAAGGGCTTGAGTTTTAGGGTTAGAATGGAATGATCATGCTAGGTTCTTCATGAAGCCCAAGATTTAAAGATTTTATTTATTTATTTGACAGAGAGAAAGATCACAAGTAGGCAGAGAGGCAGGCAGAGAGAGAGGGGGAAGCAGGCTCCCTGATGAGCAGAGTCTGATGCGGGCCTTGATCCCAGGACCCTGAGATCATGACCCGAGCTGAAGGCAGAGGCTTAACCACTGAGCCACCCAGGCGCCCCTTGAAGCCCAAGATTTAAATATACCCACAGAACAATAAAAAAACCAAACCCAATAGCACACATTGCTTGTATTATTACCAAGATGTGGCCTTTGTATTTACGTTGCTCTCTATAAGCCATTACCTATTATTCTTAAATTAGGATTTCAGATGACTGAAAGAAATTAAACTCTACCATTACAGAAATTTTTATTTTTATTTTCTATTTTATTTTTTTAAAGATTTTATTTATTTATTTGAGAGAGAGAGAATGAGAAAGAGAAAGAGAGAGAGAGCATGGGAGCATGAGAGGGGAGAGGGTCAGAGGGAGAAGCAGACTCCCCACTGAGCAGGGAGCCCAATGAGAGACTTGATCCCAGGACTCCAGGATCATGACCTGAGCCGAAGGCAGTCACTTAACCAACTGAGCCACCCAGGCACTGTCAGAAATTAACTTTTAAAATTTAAAGAATTACATTTTCAGATTTGTAAGCCCACTTGCTTTACTAAATAAAAAGTATTGAATATAATTTATCCTTTCCAGATTATGCACAGTCAGCACTAGTCTTTGGGTACTTTATGGGGGTACTAACAGACTTAATCCCTCAGGGACTTCAGAAATGTCTATATATAACCCTTCAGTAAAAGGGTCCACCTGAGGCAGCTTTCAGTTTTCATGTCATTATGTCTGATTTTGAACATTCCTCTCCCTTATCACTTACCCATCTGTAGACTGTTAACATCACCTATTGCTGGCAATTTCTCTTAGACTAGCAGCCTCTACCCCTGTTAATTGGTTGTTGCCTGAGGAACACAAAGTGGGTGTAGTTGAGTAATTACAATGTAATTAAATGTATGGGGTTTAGGATATCTACTGCCAGGTGTGTGTGTGTGCGCGCGTGCGTACACGCATACCACACACACATATGCCTAATATTTGGTTCTTGGTCATGTTCCAGTTAGACGAGATTGTTCAATAATGTGAACTTCCAAAAACTGCTACTTTTCTAAGCATATATTCTCATGGCAGCAGTATGGTAATGTTTTGTAACAATATATTGAGGCCATTTTTTTTTATTTAATATTTTAGCATTTTCTTTTTTTAAATTTAAATTTTCTTTTAGTATAGCCGACACACAATGTTACATTAGTTTCACGTGTACAAGCCCAGTGACTGGACAAGCTTATACGTTATGCTTTACCCACCACAAGTGTAGCATCCGATTTCGAAGTGAATAAGTCACAGAAATAAAAGGGACAGCGTAAGGAATATAATCAATGATATTGAGATCATTTTTAACATTTTAAAGGTTTGAAAGTAGTAATCTGTATTTAGACTATTATACTCAATATTTGGACTCAGTTGCAACCAAATTCATATACATGTGAGATGATGGATATAATCTGTATTATTGTGCTATGCCACCGGTGCTAAGACAACTTCCTTTTTAGATGGCCAGTGACTTGAGGCCAGTAACTAGGTCTTATTCTTTCCTGCATATCAAGCACTGTGTTCAGAACCCTGGTTGCATATCGCATAGTAATTTAAATATACTAGCATCCTGGTCTCATGCTGGATGAGTTGAATCTAATCCTCTGAGGTGAGGGCCTACATACCTGTTACTTTAAAAATGCTGTGCAGTTTATTCTTTTTTTTTTTTTTTTAAAGATTTTATTTATTTATTTGACAGACAGAGATCACAAGTAGGTAGGGAGGAAGGCAGAGAGAGGGGGAAGCAGGCTCCCCATCGAGCAGAGAGCCCAACTCAGGGCTCGATCCCAGGACCCTGGGATCACGACCTGAGCTGAAGGCAAAGGCTTTTTAACCCACTGAGCCACCCAGGTGCCCTTGTGCAGTTTATTCTGATATGCAGATAGACATGAGAAAGACGACTTTAGGAACTAGTTCAGTTGCTGTCATATGGCAAGTGCTCAGTATATGTTTTGGGGTTAAACTATATATAACAGAAACTGGAAAACAAATATTTAATTTTTTCAGTTATAAATACTTCTCAGTTTGGGAGCAAACGGCAAAATCTCAGTTTTTCTTACATTTAAGTGGTATCTTACAGAGAACAAACAGGAAATCTTTAATAGGGATGAATAACTAAATGGACCCTTTTTCAAATTCATGTGTCCTACATTCTTTCCTTCAGATTCAGTTATTTCCTTATTTTTATAGGTGTAAAGAGGAATATTGGCCTACCAAATAATAATTTAAAGTTAGGCTCTTTGAAACACAGGTCAGCCACTAAAATAATTGTTAACCTAAGGTAGATAGTGGATCATAGGACACTCCAAAACGTTTTCAGGGGAGACTGGGAAGATGGAAAGACGACTTTGAATATGTTCTTCAGGAAGTACATCTCTCAGCTGAGCTAGGACAATTTACTGCTTTCATGCAGTGCAACTTAGGAAGGAAAGAGAACAGGGGCATAATCTTCCATAAAGAAAGAAGACGATTTATTTTTTGAAGAATTGGAGGAGGGACCAAACTACCAGACTACTGCCAGGACGTTTTGTACTTCAGAGGATGGCCGTTGTTGGTTCATAATGAGTTTTTTAGGGAAGCAGTGGAGAGCTGTTCTCTGGAACTTTGCGGTATTGGTATAGCCCTCAACCAGCTTTAAAAATGATAAATCTTTGTCCCTGAAATAGCATCTTTTATGTTTAATTTATTTTCTTTAGTTTGAACAAAGCCTCCCTATTTATTTTCTGTGGCCCTAGGGGTTAATAATTTATTTTCTTCAGCCTCCAGAAGGTCATCATCATTTATTTTCCACAGATCAAGGAGGAAACTTTTTAGAGGCAGATCAAGGGGCAGCACTGACCATGTAAGCTAAGGGACAGAACAAGTAGGAAGTTTATTCCTCTGTCCTTGTTATATATTTTTCTACATTTGACAACACACGTTAGGTTTAACTGTGTGCAGTGAGATAGGCAGCTGAGGTTACAGATTCCTGTGGCAATATTCTAAATTGCTATTTGTTTTGAAGACAAATGGGGCATGCTAGGCTGGCTTGCACAGACTCGTGAAAGGTGATTGTGTGAACCTCTCCCCAGCACCACAATCAGTGACATCTTTTGGGTAGCTTGAAATTGGCAATGGTGGGAGCATTAATAGCACGGAAACTGGCAAATGCCACAATTCAGGGCTCTCTGTTGTTTAGAGACCTAGTTATTAAATATGTACCACTGTTCTCTCTCTCTTTCTTCGTGTGTGTGTGTGTGTGTGTGTGTGTATCTAATACAACTGAATAACTTGATTCTCTTCCTACTTGCAGCAGAGATTAAAATCCTAGCTGTCTTCTTAGAAATTTTGTTTTTTTCAGTCAGTTACCCAGAAATGTCTACTCTTTACTCCTCTCTCAGGTATTTAAGTGGTCAACTTTGGATTTGTTTTTAGTTGCTAAGACTTAAGAAGCATTTGAATAGTAGTCATACAAAAATTTATGTTAATATTCTATGTTAATATTCTTATTTGTTTAGCATGGTGACCCCAAAGACCCATTCAATAAAGAATCCTCAAATCAATCTGTTTTCCTGTCCTTCTCTCTCCTCATCTTCTCTCCCTCCTGACCACTACTCCCAGCTTCCTCTGAAACTTCAGCAAGGGAGAAAAGATCTTCAGAGGCTAAAAAGCGGTATTGCATTTATGGCTTAAACAGAATAGTTTAAGACATATTCTTTAGGGAAAAGCAAAAACAAACACAAACATGTGAAAACATTAATTGTCTCAAAGATGTATCTAGAAAACTTAAGTATCATTTCCAGTTAGCATATTCAGAGGAGAGGGACGTCTGATAAGTGACTTAAAACCATGCCACACGAGGGGCGTCTGGGTGGCTCAGCTGGTAAAGTGACTTCCTTCGGCTCAGGTCATGATCCTGGATTCCCAGGATGGAGTCCCAAATCGGGCTCCCTACCACATGAGAGAACATTGAAAGAAAGGGAAATACTTATCCAGATGACATGTAGTAGATGCCCATCCAATGGTCCTTCAAGCACAATATATTGGATGTGAGGTACTTTTCCAAAAATTGAATATTTCGTGCTGGGAAAGAGGGACAATACTTTGGAGTGTTTATCTACATTTTCTAAATGAACAGAGATTTTTATGTTATTTAATTCTTGCCAAATATTAACAAAAAAGAAACCACTTTAAAAAATGAAATTGTCCTAACATTATTAAAATTGAAGGTAAGTGGATTCAGTGTAGAAAGCAAATTATTACCCAATATTGGTAAGAGTTTAAGTGAAAGAACATCTTCACATATGGTTGGTAGGAGATGAAGTTGAGAGATACTTTGGCAGTACCCCCAAAATCTTAAATTTTGGCATACTTTTGGACTTTATGGATTTTATCTTGTGTGTGTGGTAGAGAGGACTAACATGCACATGAATATTTAGATGTAAGAGTATTGATTGAAGCATTTTTCAGGATGTCAAGGATTAGAATAATACAGGTGTCCAAAAAGAGAAAACCATTTAAATAATGATGAAGCCATTAATTGGCATGATGCTAGCTCTTTGAACCTGAGGGACTTAAATCCTTCTGAGCCTGTCTCCTTTTTGGAAAGTAAGTAAAATACTAATAGCTACCATTTTTGTAGTTCTGATTTTGTGCAGCCACTTTTGTAAGTATTTGTACATATAGTAACTCATTTACTACTCATGAAAAGTTTATGGGCCAGGTACTTTTGTTATCTGAAGCTCTTAGAGAATGAATAACTTATAATTAACACAGCTAGTAAGTGGCATAGCCAGGCTTCTAACCCATATTGTCTGGCTCTCTGCCTCCTTTTTATGCTACATAACTTTCCTACCCACCTCACAGAACTAGAAGGAGAATGTGAGGATCCCAAACATTTGTAAGTTCCCAGTGATACCTCCCATCTAAAAAATAAAACAGAGCTAACATAAACTATGAATTTGGTCAAGTCTAAAGAGAGCGATCAGAGGCAATACAATTGCAAAGGGGATGTGAGTAATTGGAAAGTTCTTCAAAGAATATAATTTAACAGCTAGATAATTATAATTATTAATTATAATTACAATTCCTGATTTGGAATTGATTTAGAGTTGGAGTTGCCTTAGAGTTTCTGAAAAACCTCACTGTAGCTCTTGTAGTATAGAACTTTTGAGGAATAGAATGCAGGAACAGAAATTAGTAGATTTACCCGAAGGAGAACACAATTGAAAGAAATACCACAAGTAGATAAAAAGTGCCACGCAAAGAAATACCACAAATAGTTAAAAAGTACCGCGCAGCTGAGGCAGAAGGAATTGAACTTGGAGTAACAGTTGACAGAGCAATTGACTGTGTTGTCTATAATCTGTGAAATGGCAGTTGAGAGGCTGCTGGCTGGCTAGGGAAGGCAGGACATTGAGGATTCATTCAGGGGACAATAACAAATTCCAGGGTAGAATGGGGAAATCTGGTATCAAGGATTGGCTTCTTTGTATCTACTGCTTGCTACAATGTTGATATTCAGTAAGTACCCGTAAAAAGGGGAGAAGAGGCAAAGTGATTATGATGCCAAGCCATTCCTGATTGAAGTTTTACAAATTTATGAGGTTTGAAGCTTTGGTAATCAATATTTGACTGGCATCAAGTCTATAAACTTAAACTTCTAGCATCTAATGGAAAGTCTTCGAATTATTCGTCTATTACTTTCCTTGGGTCCTGGATGGATCTTACTTGATTTTTATTTAAGTTAAAAAATTTTTTTTGGGCTGCCTGGGTGGCTCAGTGGGTTAAGCCTCTGCCTTCAGCTCAGGTCATGATCTCAGGGTCCTGGAGTCGAGCCCCACATCGGGCTCTCTGCTAGGCAGGGAGCCTGCTTCCTCCTCTCTCTCTCTCTCTCTCTCTCTCTCTCTCTCTTCACTTTTGATCTCTCTCAAATAAATAAAATCTTTAAAAAAATTTTTTATTTATTTATTTATTTTTTATTTATTTGACAGACAGAGATCACAAGTAGGCAGAGAGACAGGCAGAGAGAAAGGAGGAAGCAGGCTCCCTGCCGAGCAGAGAGCCTGATGTGGGGCTCGATCCCAGGACCCTGGGATCATGACCTGAGCCGAAGGCAGAGGCTTAACCCACTGAGCCACCCAGGTGCCCCGTTAAGTTAAAAATTTTTGATGTGTACCCACACAAAGGCATTTATACATACATACATATTTTTTCTCTAAGATAATTAAGTCCTAGCAAAATATAAACTTTCCTTTCTTGAGCCTCAAATACCAACATGTTTTTTCATTTTTCAAATACATGTTCTATCACTAATGCTCATCCCCTTTCACCATTAATCTAGTTTTATTCATGCCAAGGTGTACTGTTATATATTTATATATATATTTTCAAATATAATTACTTTATGAATGAATGCTTGTTAATTAAAAAAAAAAAAAAAATCAAACAACATAGAACTCTTTCATGTACCATGCCTGAAAAATTCCTCTTCAGTACCAACCATGTCTTTGGTACTCAAAAATTCTGACTATCACAGCCATTCTCTGGGATAACAAACTGATATACTTGTATTTTAACATTTATATATTAAAATACCTGCTAATATATTTTCTGTTAAAAATAATATATGCCCTCAGGGCACCTGGGTGGCTCAGTGGGTTGAAGCCTCTGTTTTTGGTTTGTGTCGTGATCTCAGGGTCCTGGGATCAAGCCCCGCATCGGGCTCTCTGCTCAGCGGGGAGCCTGCTTCCCTCCTCTCTCCCTGCCTGCCTCTCTGCTTGCTTGTGATCTCTGTCTGTCAAATAAATAAATAAAATCTTAAAAAAATAATATATGCCCTTGTAAAATAGTACAAAATGGTATATCGTCAAAAGCAAACAGTGGCATCGAGTTAATGATAGCATTTGAATACATGCTTTTATCTGCTGCCTTCTGAAATTCCACCCAAACAGTAGGTTGTAAAGAGTGTCACTGCATAAGCATGAACCAGACAGGAAGCAGGGCAGGAGGCGGACTAGTCGGGACTGGATTAGTCAACTTGAGAAACCTGAAATCTAACTTTTCGTTGTACGAAGCTCACTAGCAAGTTAATTTGCTTTGTTAAACCTCATAACAGAGGTCAAAGACAGTGGGCACCACATTGAAAGTGGTGGTTAAGATGAGGAGTTAAGAAGCAATTCGAACTAAAAGATTCTTTTTTTTTTTTTTTAAAGAACTGTTGCTATTTTTTTTTTTAATAAACATATAATATATTTTTATCCCCAGGGGTACAGGTCTGTGAATTGCCAGGTTTACACATTTCACAGCACTCACCATAGCACATAACCTCCCCAATCCCCATATCTCTACCCCCCCTCCTCCCACCCCCCCCCCCCCCGCCCCCCCCCCTTTTTTTTTTTTCTTTTTTTTTTTTTTTCCCTCTTTTTTTAAAATTTTAGTTAGCATTTGCTTCCCTTTATTTTTTTATTTATTTTTTATTTTTTATAAACATTAATATATTTTTATCCCCAGGGGTGCAGGTCTGTGAACCGCCAGGTTTACACACTTCACAGCACTCACCCCAGCACATACCCTCCCCAACCCTCAGTTTGTTTTGTGAGATTAAGAGTCACTTATGGTTTGTCTCTCTCCCAATCCCATCTTGTTTCATTTATTCTTAAGAAGTAGTGAACTGTCAGATTCTCTCCCCATTATTAGCTCTGACCCATGCTGGCAAAGAACTGGGGGTTCACTCTCTGAAAAATTTCAAACAGAACATCTGAGCACAATTGAGGGTAGGGATGCACTAAATACAGGAGATTCTCAGGACACTAGAAGCCAAAAGTACATCTGCAGGAAGAGAGCTGGAAGTCTTCCTTTTGAGGAATCTCACCATCTTCAGAGTAAAATCCCTACAGATCACCCTATAGTGAAACCTACAGTCACCAAGGTCCAGTCATATTAAGGAACTGGTGATCTGTTTCTTGCCAGATTGTTCACTATGAGCAGGCTGCCAAGGAGCAAGCCATCATATATTTGAAGAAAGTCTTTAACATGAAAAATAGAAACCAATATGAACAAAAATAGCAATAACCAAATTTGAAGAAACCAGAGATTATGCAGGAAGGTTTAAAACTACAATTTTAAAATCATTAATATCCTCAGGAATATAAAAGAAGATTTCATTTCCATGAAGCAAGACAAGCACGCAGTAAAACATATCTTTCAGAGAACAAGGAAGAGAATATGCATATTTAAAATATGATTGCAAAAATGAAAAAGCCAATAGACATATTGGATGGCAGAGTTAAGGAACTCTCTCAGAAAGTAAAATCAAGGGTGCCTGGGTGGCTCAGGGGGTTAAAGCCTCTGCCTTCGGCTCAGGTCATGATCCCAGGGTCCTGGGATCAAGCCCTGCATCGGGCTCTCTGCTCAGCAGGGAACCT
This sequence comes from Enhydra lutris kenyoni, assembly GCF_002288905.1. Classification (NCBI taxonomy): domain Eukaryota; kingdom Metazoa; phylum Chordata; class Mammalia; order Carnivora; family Mustelidae; genus Enhydra; species Enhydra lutris. The sequence continues at coordinate 17,927,234 of NW_019154110.1, forward strand.
GCTTCCTCCTCTCTCTCTGCCTGCCTCTCTGCCTACTTGTGATCTCTGTCTGTCAAATAAATAAATAAAATCTTAAAAAAAAAAAAAAGAAATATGATGGGGCTTTAAGTCCACCAAGGAGGACCATTCGGGGCTTCTAGTTCCCTCTTTAATTTTCACGCAAAACATCTAATGCTCTATAAAAAAAATTATCAAGCATATAAAAGACAATAACTGGTTACTCTTTGTTTCATATATATGTGTGTGTATATGTATATAGCATATATATATATGTTTTATATATATTTCAACCTATATGAAATTCAGATATTGGTGATATCAAAGACTTCATTAATATGTGCAAAAATGAGTGAAAAATTAGGAATCTCAGCAGAGAACTTGAAACTATAATAAAAAAATTCTGGAAATGGAAAATAAAATGCAATTAAGAATACAGAAGATGGATTTAACATCAGAAATAGCTTAAGAGAGAGTTAACAATTTGGAAGAGAAGACAGACAATATCCAGATGAAAGCAAAGGAAAACTAAATGATAGAAATTAAGACAACAATGTAAGAGATATGCAGAACATAGCTAAATGGTCTAACATACTAAGTAATTGGAATTACAAGAAGAGAAGAGAAAGTAAATGGGGCAAAACCCATTATTCCGTAGTAATTGAAGAGATAATGGCTCAGAGTTATCCAAAATGGATGGAAAAAAAAATGCACAGACATTCACAAAGCTTTGTGAATGCCAAGCAGTATAAATAGAAAAGACAAAACAAAATCAGGTACTCTCTGAAAAAATGCTGAAAACCTAAAACAGAGATAACCTTTAAACAGTTGAGTAAAAAAGATTACCTTCAAAAGGGCAATGATAAAACAGATGAAGAAGTAAATCAAGAAATAGAAAGACTTGGAATCCAAGAAAAAAACATGATCGAGTCCTGAAGATTGGTGATGGGTATCCCCAGGTTGCTGCTAAAAGGAAAAATCTCTGTAAATTACATGTGCCTTGACCTAGAAACTAACTTGCCCAGATTAGGAAATAAGGATAGAGGATATTCTGTCTGTTAAAAAGTTCCAATTCACTTATCTTCTGCCTGTCACAGATGGCAGTGGGAGATGATGCAATAGAATTGGGGTTTTTCATTTCAGCAGGAAATAACAGGATCCTTGAATGGTAAGGGGCCAAATAAATGGTGGTACATAACCATCAGAGTCCTGGTGGGAGCAATATTTACCACACTAAACCCTGGGAATTCAGTTGTAATCAGAGTGTTTAAACCTGTAGGGGTCTTGGCAATGGCTGATTGATTGTAGAATCCCTGGAAATGAAATAGTTGAGCCTATCAAAGTGATGTTTGATAGATTAAGCAACATAGTTTTAGCTCTGATAAGCAGATACCCAGCTTGAGTCACTGTAGAGGACATTAATGACCTCTTATCCAGTTTCCAGGTCTCTTTCCTAAGGAACCTAGTGTTCATGTCAAATGAAGGGTTCTGTTTCGATGATTTGCTTATTAGTTCCTTTACTGTAAGTCACAGGTGTGGATTGCAGTTCTGCATCAAAGTCTTCTCCAGAGGAAGGATTGGGGACACTAAGTAGCTGGGCCCTCTAAACTGCCCATAGTGATCTGGGTATTTTCTAATCCACTGAACCATAAAATTAGACATTCTGTTCAGCATTCTGTTACTAAATAGAAGTGGTATATTTGTGTAAACAGGTCCAGGCAAAGAATAAGAGGCTATGTTGAGGATAAAAGGGGGTAGACAGAGAAATAGATGTCTTCTACTTGACTCTCCAGATTCTCTTTCCACCATTATCTACATCTGTGTTTGGAATAGTCTGGCTCTCCGTTGGGTTTGGCCAACAAGAGGCACCATCCAGAGATCAGAGGATGGGAAGGGACTGAGGTTTGGTTGTTCTTCCAGATCCCTCCCTGTTGGCTTGCTTGTTGACAACAGATGTTTCTCATCTGGAAGCCCAACTCCAGGGGAGGCTGGCTGGCTCAGTCAGTACAGCATATGACTCTTCATCTCAGGGGTTGTTAAATTTGAGCCCCACATTGGGTGTAGAGATTACTTGAAAAAAAAAAATTTTAAATTGTGGAAGCCCAACTTCTTGCTTGGAAATCCACTCCTGTTCCCACTATGGGAACAGTTCAATCTCCAGCTTTCATACTTCCTTCCCTTTGATTTTCAGACTTAGGATGGTAAAGGATCTCACTGTTTCTAGCAAAATGGTGCCTTTCTATCCCTATTAATTTCCTTTAATCCAGCTCATACTCCTGAAAATAGTCCCTTTATCAAAATTTCTTCTATTCCTCATTTCATAGTGCCATCTGTTTCTTGTCACGATCCCACATGATATAACTTCTAATTTAAAATGCAAACTTTATCATAGTATTTAATTATCATATATCTGAGTCTATTTCTAGACTCTACTGTCTTCACTGATGTTTTTAACTGTTCTTATACTAATAGCATATTATTTTAATTAATTTAGCATTATATTATAGTTTTATATCTGATAGGGCAGCAGTTCTGAAACTTTTGGCCTCAGGGCACCTTCCACTCCTAAAAATTACTGACAAATACAAAGAGCTTTTGTTGATGAGAGACAAATCTATCAAAATTTCCCATCTTAGAATCTTAGAATTAAGCTGGAGACCTTTAAAAATAGCTTGCAATTTATATAAAAATAGCATTAATCTGTAAAAATATTTTATGAAAAAAACTATTTTCTAAGAATTGTATTGTTTCATTGTTTTAAATTGTTTCAGGTATTTTTTAAAACCTGGCTTAATATTTTCTAACCCCTTGTATTATCACAACTGCATTTACGTTGAATTGGTTACAATGTGTTGTTTTGCTTGAAATATATGAAGCAAATGTACATACATGTTGTTGGAAAAGGAAGGAGTATTTTAATACCCTTTTCAGGTAATTGTGGATACTCTTCTTTGACCCTATTTCTCACTTTGACAAACTGGTTTCTTAAAGGTTATTTGTAAAGTGGAATCTGAAACCACATCAATGAATTCCTTATATTTAAAATCCTTTAGTCTTGCTCTCACTTGGAATGGATCTTAGACTCAAACATGGTTTTGTAACATAATGCATTGGTTGTTTGGAAAATAATGATTTCCTGAGGTATACAGATCGTCTACATGATACGATACTTCATTAGACAGTGTTGAAAAAGATTACATTAGTCAATCTCACCAAAGATAACACCAGAAAAATAAAATCTCCACTTTTGGGAAGCTCGCAGGCTCATTGTAGCAGACGTAAGTTTTCTAGAAGTTTAATTTTCCTTTGAAAGCTCAGATTTTATCATTGGCAATAAATAATGACAAATTACTTTCCAATCGTGTCACTTCATTTAATTTTGAGAAAATACTTGCCAAATATCCCAAGTCTGAATAATCAAGAGTTTGTCTGGTGGTTACTTTTTCAAGTAAAAAGGGGTCTGATTCAGCCCACAGCTCGAACAGTCTCAAGCAGTTGCTCAAGAGTATCATTATACTTTACTATGCAATAGAAATGCTTTAGGAGAAGTCCTCTTTTATCTTAAAGAATATTAAAAATATGTACTCATAGGTCAAGATTTAGTGACACTAATGATCTCCTGCTTTACCAAAGACATTCTAAGTAAAACAGGCTTTTACAAAAAAACAAGACAAAACTGTGAATGTGTGGCAGTAGATACAAGTTCAAGTACAATTTTGTTTCCCTACCTTGATTAGTGAAAAGGTGGCAGCAGGTTACCCACCACTACTTCTGCACCATCAGTATTAATAGCAACAAAATGAAAATGACAATTTACACCATAGCACTGTTATGAAAAGAGCTCTGACTTTATGGGACCCCTAAAAATGATTCTAGGAAACCCCAAGGGTCTGCAGACCAGATTTTGAGAAATATTTTGATAGGGTACCTATTCTGTGCTTTACTAGAAGTAATATACAGTATAATGGTTAGGATGGGGGCATGTTAAAGTGAGGAACTGGACCACTTATTTTGGACATAGAAATACCATCTGGCCACTTCTACTCTGTGAGATACAGTAACTCTGACCCCCTTGAATGCTGGTAAACAGAGATTTTCACTGAACTGATTGTATGGATGAATGACTAGGGGAAAAGATTTATGTCTGTATAGTTCATCATAGACCAACAGGGCCCAGTGGTTTTTTTTGTTTTTTTTGTTTTGTTTTTTGTTTTTTTTTTTCCTTAAGTAAGCTTTATGTGGAACGTGAGCCTCAAACTCAAAACCCCAAGATCAGGCATTGCAAGCTTCACTGACTGAGCCAGAAAGGTACCCCTGGGACCCAGATTTCTTGAGGACTAGGGAAAATATACTTCCTTATATGAAGTTCTTCTTGAGTCCTTCCTTCAGCCTCAAGGTGTAATTATTTTTCGTTGTTTCCAAAGTATTTTTTATATGTTTCTATTTAAATGGTTTTTTTGTTTGTTTTATTTTATTTTGATTCCTAGTATTTCCCTCCCCTAAGGAAGTTTAAGCTTCTTAAAACTAGGAAAGGTGTTTGTTTGCTTTGTGTTCTGTTTTGTTCATTTTACTTTTTCTATTTCAAGACCCACTGAAACTCTGACCAAAAATGGGCATTCAATAAATGGTGGTTGGTTGAATGATTACATGACAAAATCAGAGTTGACCTTGAAATTCCTTTCTGATTCATTTTATATACATTCTAGTTAATGTTAGGTCAGGGAGAAGAGATGGTAGATTTTTTTCTTAAAGACAAATTTTAATGTGGTGATGGAGTTACAGTATCATCTGTTCTATATGCAGATCACCCATGGTATATACCTAAGTATCTGAAAGAACGTGTTGTTTTTTTAATTACATTTTTAATTTTTTGCCAAAAAATAGGGAATAGAGGATAGAGACACAGCATCTTCCTAGAGAAGAGACAGTCAAATATCTAGTGAGGAAATGAAATCACTTCTTATGGTTCTTATTTTTCATAAGAATAAAATATTTTATTTTTTTCAAACAACATCTTAGACCTTTAAAAGGAAAAGTCTATAATTCTGCTCTAAGATCAGAAGAATCAGAAGTGTTCTGGAGTGCCTGGGTGGCTCAGTCAGTTAAGTGTTGACTCTTCATTTCTGCTCAGGTCATGATCTCAGGGTTGTGAGATTGAGCCCTGTGTTGGGCTCTGTGCTCAGTGGGGAGTCTGTTTGAGGATTTCTTTCCCCCTGCCCCTCCCCTGGTGGCGCCGCACCCCCCCCCCCGCCCATGTGTGTGCCCTCTCTCCCTCTCTCTCTAATAAATAAATAAATCGTAAAATGTCAGTTGGGTCACAATAATAACAACAGTGATCTGAAAAAGAGAAAATAAAGATTTTTAAGGACCTGTATGGAAGTGTTTTTGCAGAAAGTTATGCTCAGTGGAGGTGGAAGTAAAGAGGTACCTCCTCATTGCTCTTGCAGTGAAGGGGCATTGGGTGATTAAGCACACATGTAGGTTTTTCATTTTTTCTCTTTCTTTTAAGAGCAGAATATTTATATGCCTTCAGGAGCAGGCAATATCTAAGTAAGAAGGTAAAAAGAGACTCCCTTTTTCTAGTGGAATTAGCACATGACCAGTCCAGTTGGGAATCACCTCCCTACAATTGGATGTCCTGTTCTTTGGGAGGTCTGATGTTGCAGAATATAATACATACCTTGCTACTGTAGCTCTTTTCATTTTTGTGAACTTTTGGGGTAAGGCTAATGTCTATCAGTACTTACTCTGTCAATTTAGAAAAAGCAATTTTAAAACTCTCATGATTTAAAGGGCATAAATATATTTTTTGGCATGACCCATCTCATTAAATTTATAAAATTCAAATAAAAATATAATAACTTCTCCAGTCTGTGTCCCTCATGTGTTCTTGGAGATCTCATTCAATCAGAAAACAGTCTCATATTTCAATCATGCAAATCTACCTTTTTTTTTTTTTTTTTTTTGGTAATGAAGGCAAGTGCTGAATTCTGGATGAAGAATTAGAGCAGGACATAGAAACATGAATTAAACTTCTCAAATGGGAAACAGAAGGACTTTAGAGATTGTTCTGTTCACTTCTTTCAGTTTGACAGATGAGAAAACTTTCTTAGGTGAGTGATGAGAACCACCATTATGGTCTACTTCCTGGGAGCTTAAGATTGCGTTAAGCACTGTGGATTCATTATCTCTTTTCATTTGAACACCGTCATAGATAAACAAACTCTGGCTCATAGAAGCAGACTCAAAGGCTGAAATGGGCTCAATAGTTTGCCATGTGTCACATCTAATAGAAGACAGTCAGGGTCAGAATTTGAATCCAGGTCTGTGGCTTCACATTCTAATTGTCCCAACTCTGAGGGGATGTACCGAGAAACTTCAGAAGGAGAAGGTCATGAGCTCAGTGGAGTCAGTGCTTTTAAGGTTATCTCTTAGTTGCTGAGAATTGGTCGAGATTTATGATGTCAGCTAGTGAGGTGATAATTGGATTTTTAGCTCAACTTGGAATGACTTGGAGAATGTGATTTATTTTTCAGTACCTACGGGAATGTTAAAATTCTATATTGAGCAGCAGCCCCAGCGGGGCCTCACTGACATGATATAAACTTGCATGGGTTGGGAGGGGAGGAAATGTTGCTAAGAAGTCTCCCATCCTAAAAGGGGCATTGGTGACAACGTGTACTTGGAAATGCATAGGATCTGTCACCATTAGCTGTATAGTTGGGAAACATCCTTCCACCTTTGTATCAGTTTTCTCATCTATAAACTGGGGACAGTAAGAGCTATTTGACCACTCAATAGGATTGTTGTGAAGATTAGCAAAATTGTACATAAAAGAAATTTTAAAAATGTGGTACAAATATAAATATAAATGAATATAAATTTCATTGCCCTAAAAGTCACCAGGTGTTTGCTAAGTGGGTGTGACTAGTATAGTCTGCTATTGCAGACTAGATGCCATAGTATAGTACATTTCATTTTCTTTCTTTTTTTTTCCCCCAAACTCTTCGCTTATTCTAGAGAGAGAGCACACAACCACGGGGAGCAGCAGAGGGAGAGGGAGAAGCACACTCCCTGCAGCAGGGTGCCTCATGTGGGGCTGGATGCCATGAATGGAGCTGAAGACAGATGCTTACCCGACTGAGCAGGCATCCCTGTTTTCTTCTTCTTCCTCCTCCTCCTCTTCTTCTTCTTCCTCTTCTTCTTTTAAAGTTTTTACTCTAATTGCAGTATAGTTAACATACAGTGTTGTATTAGCTTCAGGTGTACAATAGAGTGACTCAGCACTTCCATGCAGTACCCAGTGCTCATCACAGCAGGTGTGCTCCTCAATGCCCATCACCGATTTCATCTGTCCCCCTACCTCCCTCACCTCTGGTCACCATCAGTTCTCTAAGATTAAAAGTCTTGTTTCTTGGCTTGTCTCTATCTCTGTCTCTCTTTTTTCCTTAGCTTGTTTATTTTGTTTCTTAAATTCCTCATATGAATGAAATCATGTGGCAGCATTTTCTCAGATATGTCTCCTGGGGCAAGGGAAATAAAAAGCAAAAATAAACTGTGGGTTACATCCAAATAAAACTGCACAGTGAAGAAAATAATGAATGAGACTATAGTAAAGTACTTTTAACCTCTTAATGTGCATAGGAATCACCTGGGGTCTTGTTAAGCTACAGATTCAGATTCAGTGGTTCCGGGGTATAGCTGAAAAGTTCCCATCTCATGACAGTGTTCTTGGTCCACAGACCACATTTTGAACGGTGAGTGCCCTACATTACAGAAAATACCATTGTTAATATAATTTCTGGGGTTTGAAAATTTGGACTGAAGTAAAAGACATTTTTTTTTCTTTTCAGAATTTTATTTACATTCTATTTAGTTAACATATAGTGCAATAATATTGGTTTCAGGAGAATTCAGTGATTCATCACGTACATATCACACCCAGTGCTCATCATGACAAGTGCCCTCCTTCATACCCATCACCCATCTAGCCCACCCCCCACCGACTTTCCTCCACTAACCCTGAGTTTGTTCTTTAAGATTCTCTAATGATTTGTTTCCTTCTCTTTCTCTCTCTCTTTTATATCTTGCCCCCACCCATATGTTCATCTGTTTTGTTTCTTACACATACCACATCTTTATCCATTCATCAGTCAGTGGACATTTGGGCTCTTTCCATAGTTTGGCTGTTGTTGATAATGCTGCTGTAAACATCAGGGTCCATGTATCCCTTTGAATCTGTATTTTTGTATCCTTTATATAAATACCTAGTAGTGCAATTGCTGGGTTGTAGGGTAGTTCCTTTTTGAGGAACCGCCATATTGTTTTCCAGAGTGACTGCACCAATTTGCATTCCTGCCAACAATGCAAGAGAGTTCTCCTTCCTCTGCATCCTTGCCAACACTTGTTTCTTATGTCATTAATTTTAGCCATTCTAACAGGAATGAGGTGTTATCTTATCGTGGTTTTGGTTTGCATTTCCCTGATAATGAGTGATGCTGAGTGTCCTTGCAAGTGTCTGTGAGCCATCTGAGTGTCTTCTTTGGAAAAATGTCTATTCATGTTTCCTCCCCATTTCTTAACTGGATTATTTGTTTTTTTTGGATGTTGACTTTGATAAATTCTTTATAGATTTTGAGCACTAACCCTTTATCAGATGTGTCATTTGCAAATATCTTCTCCTATTCTGTAGGCTCTTAGTTTTGTTGCTTGTTTCCTTTGCTGTGCAGGAGCTTTTTATCTTGATGAAGTCACAGTAGTTCATTTTTGCCGTTTCCTTTGCCTCTGGCAACATGTCTAGTTAGAAGTTGCTCCAGCCAGGGTCATAAAGGTTGCCACCTGTATTCTCCTCTAGGATTTTGATGGTTTCCTGTCTCACATTTAGGTCTTTCACTCATTTTGAATTTATTTTTATATGTGGTATAAAAAAATGGTCCAGTTTTTTTTTTTAAGATTATTTATTTTAAAAGAGTAGGGGAGGGGGTGAGAGAGAGGGAAAGAATCTCAAGCAGATTCCCTGCTGAGTGCAGAGCTCAACGTGGGGCTTGATCCCATGAAACTGAGATCATGATCTGAGCTAAAACCAAGAGTCAGACACTTAACTGACTGAGCCACCCAGGTGCCCCCCCAAATTGGTCCAGTTTCATTCTTTGTCATGTTACTATCCAGTTTTCCCAACTCCATTTTTTTAAGAGACTTTTTTTTCCCAACCAGTGGATATTCTTTCCTGCTTTGTCGAAGATTAGTTGACCAGGGAGTTGTGGGCCTAATATTCTATTCCATTGATCTGTGTGTCTTTTTTTGTGCCAGTACCATGCTGTCTTGATGTTTACAGCTTTGTATTAGAGCTTGAAATCCAGAATCGTGATGCCTCCAGTTTTGCTTTTCTTTTTCAAGATTGCTTGGCTATTCAAGGTCTTTAGTGGTTCCATATACATTTTAGGATTGTTGTAAGTCTGTGAAAATTGCTGGTGGTATTTTGATAGGGATTGCATTAAATGTGTAGATTGCTTTGGGTAGTATAGACATTTTAACAGTGTTTATTCTAATCCATGAGAATGGAATGTTTCTCCATTTCTTATATCCTCTCTAATTTCCTTCATAAACGTTCCATAGTTTTCAGAGTATAAATCTTTCATCTCTTTGGTTGGGTTTATTCCTGGGTTATCTTATGGTTTTTGGTAAAATTATAAATGGGATTGGTTCCTTGATTTCTTTTTTCTGCTGCTTCACTATTGGTATATAGAAATGCAATAGATTTCTGTAAGTTGATTTTATATCCTGTGATTAGCTGAACTCATATATTCTAGCAATTTTTGGGTGGAGTCTTTTGGGTTTTCTATGATAGAGTATCATGTCGTCTGCAGATAATGAAAGTCTGACTTCTTCCTTGCTGATTTGGATGCCTTTTATTTCTTTTTGTTGTCTCATTGCTGAGGCTAAGGTGAAATACCAAATATTCTTTCTTTTCTTTAAGGGTTTTATTTTATTTATTTGAGAGAGGGAGGGAGGGAGAGAGAGAGAGATCACAAGTAGGCAGAGAGGCAGGCAGAGAGAGAGGGGGAAGCAGGCTCCCACTGAGGAGAGAGAGCCCGATGTGGGACCTGAGATCATGACCTGAGCCGGAGGCAGAGGCTTAACCCACTGAGCCACCCAGGTGCCCCTAAATACTAAATATTCTTAAACAATTTCTAAAAACATTGGGGCAGTAGACGCTGAAACAAATTATCTAGAAAAAAGATTGTTTTATTTAACTCCTTCATTTTTATGTACAAGGAAGCTACACACACACACACACGTACACACAAAGTTAGAATGCTTTTTCAAATCCCTCACCATGTCTCACTCCCAACAAGCTAGTAGAAGAGGATAGATCTCCTGGCCTAAGGACATTGCTGTCTCCATGGGGTCAGGCTGTTTCTCTAATAGAACGTCTTCCACACACTGAATTAGATCACTCTACCAAGTACCCTGGGTATTTATTAACTTGGTGCAGAAAGCAGGGTGGGTGACCCCTCTCAATCTGGGAAGGACTGAGGAAGTGTACCACCTATTTTAGATAGAAACTGCAAGCCCCAACTCATAATTTTCAGTCACAGATTTCATGCAGCATCATGAACATTCAAAAGCAGTGCTTTTTTCAGTGACTTGATATTCCAGTTCAGGTTGACAAGCTCTGGCAATAAGACAAGCTGCTTCTTCCAAATGAATCCTCAAATTATACCTCTATCTGTCTGTCTATGTACAATGTTGAAATACTCTAAAAATACAGAGAAGTGAAAAAGCTGATATAACAAATGCCTGTATTTTCATCACCCTGAATTAACAACTGATAACATTGTACCGCATGTGCTTGTAGTCTTTGTACTCCTTTCTTCTTTACTGAGTATGTGAGCCATGCTGGGTGATATCCTGGATACCTGGGATACTACAATAAAAAGATGGACAGGGTCTTTGCTTGTACACTTCCATTTAGGTGGGGGCCATGGAAAAGTAACATGCACATTAAACAAAAAATAACAGGGGCGCCTGGGTGGCTCACTTGGTTGGGCAACTGCCTTTGGCTTAGGTCATGATCCCGGAGTACTAGGATTGAGTCCTGCATTGGGCTCCCAACTCCACGGGGAGTCTGCTTCTCCCTCTGACCTTTTCCCGTCTCATGATCTCTCTCACTCTCTCTCTCAAATAAATAAATAAAATCTTTTTTAAAAAGTTAAAAAATTTAAAAAATTTAAAAAAATAATAAAGCAACATGGCAGAGACAGAGTGATTAACTAAAGTTGGGTCATCCAGCAAAGCCTCTCTTTTGATCTAACATTTAAGCTTTCATCTACATGGAAACAGGTGTGTGAAGATATGGCGCAAAAGCATTCTGAGCAAAGGAAACAGCTCTAACAAAGGAGTAGAAGGGGAGCAAGCCTGTCATGTTCAAAATAGAGAAAGGAGGTTCTGTTAGGCTGGGATGTACCAGATAATGTACAAACTGGTAGGAAAAATGTCAAGAGTTGGGAAGAGGTCCATTACTCTATGATGAAGAACTTGGTTTTTATTTCACATGAAGTTGGAAGCTATTGGAGTCTTTTAAGTAAGGGAGGAACATGATTTGATTTATCATCGAACATGGTTATTCAGCTTGCTTTGTATGTAAAATGGATAATCAGAAGCTGGGACAGTAAATTAGAAGGCTATGGAACACTCCAGGCAAGAGATGACAGTGGTTTGCAAAAAAGTGAAAGCATATGAAATATGTTTTCATGTAGAGTTGACAGAACTTGCTCATGGACTGGATGTTAGGAATGATGGAAGGCAATGAGTGAATGGTGGTTCCATTTACTGGGAGAAAAAAAGTATTGGGCAAGAAGCAGGTGTAGAGGAAGAAATGAAGAATTGGGTGGATTTGTCCACCTGAAGAATTGGATGGACTTGTCCCCTGAAGTTCTAGAAAGAGGTCAAGGTTGAAGATACAAGATTCTTTAGTGTTTATCTCGTGTTTAAAACCCTGGAATAGGCAGCGATCTCTTGGAGAGAATGTGCGGACAGAGAAGTGGGTAGCAGGATGAAGTCCTAGGCACAGTAATATGTGGAAGCCAGGCAGAGGAGGAGGAGCCAACGAAGAAACTGAATGGTTGTGGCAACAGTGTAGGAAGGGGTGTGCATTACTCAAGGCTCTCCAGAAGAGGAGCAACAATATATACAATACTGAGAGAAAGAGAGTGAGCAAGACACGAGAGCTAGTTTAAAATATGTGAGGTAGGCCAGCAGGTTGGAGACCCAGGGAAGAACTGATGTTGCTATTCTAGTCCAAAGTTAGTTCTGGCAGCATAATTCCTTCTTCTTCCTTAGGGGTTCCTCAGTCTTTTTTCTCCTGAGGCCTTCAATGATTGGATGAGACCCACTTACATTATGGAAAGTAAACTGCTTTACTCAAAATCTGTTGATTTTGAATATTAATGTCATTTCAAAAGTATCTTCACAGCAACATCTAGACTTGTCTGACCAAATAAATATCAGGATACTGTCACTTGGCCAAGTTGACATACAAAATTAACCATCGAGAGGTATTACCTTGGAAACCCAGAAAAGAAGGTATTTGAAAAGAGTGTAGCCAAAATATTGATTACTGCTAAGAATTTAAGTATGGTAAGAAAGCTCGCCTGTTAGATTTGATATCTGATAGGTTGTTACTGTCCTAGATAAGAACAGTGTTTGAGTACTAAGTACAAAAGCCTGATTGGAGTATGGTAAGCAGGAATGATATACCCGGATACTTTACATTTTTTTTTCTCAATCTTTAAGAAATAATGAAAGATAAAGTCAGCTTTTTGATGTAGCTCGTTACCCTCTTTTTGTCCCCTTCTGCAGAAATTTTGACTGAAGAATATACGAAAGTCAGAAGCCCGAAGATTGTTTTCATACACTACACATCTCTTCTCCTGATGACATGGCAAAGGAAAATAAGGTACAATTATCTCATCTGTTTTTAATCTTGGTGTCCTATATGTGTATATATATGTATTTTTTCTGTAATTATTCAACTTCTTTTTAGAATCCATTGAGATAGAAATAAAACATAGAGAAAATACATTTTACTATAGTACATTGACCAAGGGAAATATTGTACAATTTTCTACTGAAAAAGTCATGTAATGGAATTAATGAATAAAAGTTAAATAACTTGTTATAAATAACTTATAAATAAATCATAGTCTTCTCACAAAAGCTCCACAAACATCTTATTTTCATCATTGCATAGTACCTTCTAGATTTTGTATACATTCACACTTAAAAAAAAAAATTATTGGCTTTAGGCCAAGGTAGTCAAGTCCTGGTATAGGTTTCCATACTAACTCTTTGTGTGACCTTAGCTGGTATGTACCTGTCTCTGGGCTTAGGTTTTCTCACCCAGTGAGGAAGCTGGGTTAACTGATTCCTAATATTTCCTGCAACTGTGACAAGTTATGCCTCTTTGTAGCTAGGACACCAGAAATTTAAAGAAAGGAAACTCAGTTGTAAGATTGCATAAGATTTTGTTTCTTTTTTTAAGTACCATATACATTAAATATAATCTTTCAAGCTATCTCTCAAGTCAATGCTGCTTTGTCACCAAAGGCATTAAATAATAAAACATATACCATTAAGAAGATAAATCATGAAGTCCTTGAAAATAAGCTTGAGTAAAATTCTTCTACTCATTGGGCATAAAAATCATCTAGAGAGCCTGGTTATAATGGAATTTTTTGGGTTTCATCCTCAAAGATTATATTAGACTATGCTATATACCTGGGCTTAAGTTTAGGGAACTACATTTTTAATGTGTCTCATGGTCCAAATAATTCTAATGCCAGTGAGGCCAAAGACAACAATTGAGAAACAATGAGTTAAGAAAAAAATCAAACTAAGGTTTAGAAAAAATAATCATGCCCTCTGATGTGGGGAAGGTAATAAAAATAAATATTTGCTCATTTGAGTAAATTGAAATGCTGAGCAATATGTTTATTTTTCTAATTATATTCTGTTTGGGTGAAAATTATTTGGTTACCTAGAAAACTATAGATGGATAGCATTTATTTGGGTGGGTTAACATACTACATCTGATGATCTATGTCATGGACAAGCAACCAGGGTTAAAGGACATACAATATTCTGTTTCCAAGTGCTGAGAGGCCGTCATAGTACAGACAAGATATGAGAGTTGATGTTAGAGATTTTTCTCATGATTAATATCAATGAATGATTAATCTCATTGTCCCAATCAATGGGAGTCTAATTTATTTGGGGAAGTCATTTAACAAATATGGATTCATGTGTTTTTTTTTTTTTTTTTTTTGAGCTGTGATGACAAAGGTGGTCTCCAAATTTTATTTCTGTTTGAGAGACTGTTATCCTATATTATTAACATAAAGACATTAACCAATTCCCAGTAAGTTTGCAGTAAAATAAAACTGTTTGCTCTGAAACAATAGCCAGAGTCATGGTCCTGGCTAATATAATACACCACGCATGTTCATTTTTTAAACTTTTGAAATATATCATGTATACAGATGTATTCATAAAAGACCTATCTATAGTGTAAAATGGTACACCTCCATGTATCAAGAATATAACACCTCTCCCACTCCCAGAGGTGAGAGCTGTCCTGGCATTTGCTACAGTCATTTCCTTGTTTTTCTTCAGTTTTTATCATCTACACGTACGTAACTAAAAATATTTTTTAGTTTGTTATTTTTCAAACTATATAAATGGAATACTTCGTTAGATTCTTCTTTCACTCCACATCGTTTGTGTGGCTCCTTTATATTGCTAGGTGAGCTGTTTTCATATGTTGTCTTTGTTGTGAAATAGCCCACTGTACGAATATGCCATTATTTACATATTCTTTTGATGGACATTATTAATAGTAGGTTATGATATTCTCTTACATATGTCCTCATATAAGAGTTTCATTGGAATATATACCTAAAGAAGAGAAATGCATAATTATAAGGTATTTATGCCTGTAACTTTATTGGATAATTCCAAAGTGGTTGTACCGATTTACGATCTCTTTTTTACTTTCTCTTTGCCAATACCTACTATTGTCAGATTTTTTTTTTTCTCTTTTTACCCATCTGGTGAATTTGTACTGATGTAATGTGATTTATGTTATAATTACTTTCCTGATTATTAATGCAGATGAGCACAGTTTTATATATGTATAAGTTTTTCTGAATTTATTTATGAAATTCCCTGTCCTGGTTGTTAGCATATTGAGATTTTTTTTTTTTTAAGATTTATTTATTTTAGAGGGAATCGGGGAGAGGACTCATGTGTTAGGGGAGAAGCAGAGGGAGAGAATCTCCAGCAGACTCCATGCTGAGTGTAGAGCTTCATGTGGGGGCTCAATCTCCTGACCTTGACATCATCACCTGATCTGAAATCATGAGTTGGACGCTTAACTGACTGAGTCACCCAGGCACCCTGAGATGATTTTATTTTTAATGTTTATTTATTAGTAGTTCACAGATATTGGAAACCCTGTGGCTTGTCTTCTCTTTATGATCTCTTGACTAGAAAATTTTAATTTAAAAAAATTATTATTTCTCTCTTTATGGTTGCTGCTTTTTGTCTTGATTAATAAATCCTTTACTACCCTAAGGCCATGAAAATATCTTCTAAAACTCTGTAATTTTGTCTTCTATTTATTAATTTTTATATATGAAGTAAAGTTGGATTTTATTTTACTTCTTAAAATTAAGTTAAAATCTACTCAGTGAAATGCACAAATGTGATTACTTGTACAATTCAGTACATTTTTAGAAATGCCATATACCCATGTAAGCAACACACCAAACGAGAATTTATAACATTTCTACCATCTAGAAATTTTCTTCGTGTCCCCTTTAGACAACCACCATCCCCATAGGCTTCTTTTACTTAATATAATATTTTTATTTACTATTTCCTGAGCTCTTCATTCCTTCCTGTAGATCACAGTTTTCATCTAGTATTTTTTCTCTTCAGTCTCATGACTTTTTAAAATTTGGTTTTTATATTTATTTATTTTGAGAGAGAGGGCACACAAGCAGGGGAGGAAACGGGGGGGTGGAGAGAGAGAAAACCTTAAGCAGACTATGCCCAGCATGGATCTGGAAGCAGGGCTCACTCTCACAACCCTGAGATCATGACCTGAGCCGAGATCAGGAGTCAGTTGCTTGACTCACTGAGCCACTCAGGCTTCCCTAACCCTTTCTTTTTTTTTTTTTTCCCCTAACCCTTTCTTATACTGTAGGCCTACTGCAACAAATCCTCACTGTCTTTTTTCTTTAAAATGTCTGTATTTCACTCTCATTCTTGAAGGACATTTGTACTGATAATAAACTTCCGGGTTGGCAGTTGTTTTCATTATAAACACTGACAGGGTTGAATTTTGCCTAGTCCTCTGCTCCTGGGAAATAGTGGCTGAAGAAATCTTCCACACTTTTGTGTTCAGGAAGATAGCTTACTGCAAAGAACCACCCTTTCCCATATGACCTGGATAAGACTCCTGGATGCCCTCCTTTTTATCTGTGGCAGAGCCAGACATAGACCCTCTAAATTCCCATTCTCTGCTTTGCTAGTTATTAACTGAACTGCTTGTGTCCACTGATCAACTGATCAGTCATAACAAAATGCTTGTTCACCAGACTTGTGTAGGATTCTCTCCCCCACCCTCTGCCCCAGGTCCCTTGAATGGTGCCACCTGTGCCCATGTACAATCTGCTCTTTTTTTTCCTTTTTTTATGTATTTATTGTAGAGAAAGAGGGGAGAGGAAGAGGGAGAGAGATCATGAAGCAGACTTTCCAGGGAGTGCACAGCTTGACTTAGGCTCGATCCCAGGACCCTGAGATCATGATCCGAGCTGAAATCAAGAGTCGGCCGCTTAACTGACTGAGCCACCCAGGTGCCCCCCCCACCCCCATGTATAGTCCTTCTTAAGAGTGTCAGAAAGTAGGTTGGCTTCAGGGTACAACATTTTCTGATCCACAGTCTGATCATACCAGTCTTCCAACCCAAGGCTATCCCAAAATAGCCTTGTTTATTCCTTTCTACAGAAGAAAATCCTCTTTACCTGATCCTCAAGATGCTTGCAGATCTTATCGTCAAAATGCTGTTTCCATTTCAGTTGTCCCTTCCTCTTCTCCTTTTGAACACAGTCTCTCCTTACTAAGTCCGGATTTGTTTTCTTATTTTGTTTTCTTTTCTTTTTTTTTTTTTTTTAAATTTTATTTTTCATAAACATATAATATCTTTTTATCCCCAGGGGTACAGGTCTGTGAATCGCCAGGTTTACACACTTCACAGCACTCACCATAGCACATACCCTCCCCAATGTCCATAATCCCAACCCCCCACACCCCCCCATTAACCCTCAGTTTGTTTTGTGAGATTAAGAGTCACTTATGGTTTGTCTCCTTCCCAATCCCATCTTGTTTCATTTACTCTTCCCCTACCCCCTTAACCCACCATGTTGCATCTCCTCTCCCTCATATCAGGGAGATCATATGATAGTTGTCTTTCTCCGATTGACTTATTTCGCTAAGCATGATACCCTCTAGTTCCATCCACATCGTCGCAAAAGGCAAGATTTCATTTCTTTTGATGGCTGCATAGTATTCCATTGTGTATATATACCACATCTTCTTTATCCATTCGTCTGTTGATGGACATCTAGGTTCTTTCCATAGTTTGGCTATTGTAGACATTGCTGCTATAAACATTCGGGTGCACGTGCCCCTTTGGATCACTACGTTTGTATCTTTAGGGTAAATACCCAGCAGTGCAATTGCTGGGTCATAGGGTAGTTCTATTTTCAACATTTTGAGGAACCTCCATGCTGTTTTCCAGAGTGGCTGCACCAGCCTGCATTCCCACCAACAGTGTAGGAGGGTTCCCCTTTCTCCGCATCCTCGCCAGCATCTGTCATCTCCTGACTTGTTAATTTTAGCCATTCTGACTGGTGTGAGGTGGTATCTCATTGTGGTTTTGATTTGTATTTCCCTGATGCCGAGTGATGTGGAGCACTTTTTCATGTGTCTGTTGGCCATCTGGATGTCTTCCTTGCAGAAATGTCTGTTCATGTCTTCTGCCCATTTCTTGATTGGATTATTTGTTCTTTGGGTGTTGAGTTTGCTAAGTTCTTTATAGATTCTGGACACTAGCCCTTTATCCGATATGTCATTTGCAAATATCTTCTCCCATTCTGTCAGTTGTCTTTTGGTTTTGTTAACTGTTTCCTTTGCTGTGCAAAAGCTTTTGATCTTGATGAAATCCCAATAGTTCATTTTTGCCCTTGCTTCCCTTGCCTTTGGCGATGTTCCTAGGAAGATGTTGCTGCGGCTGAGGTCGAAGAGGTTGCTGCCTGGGTTCTCCTCAAGGATTTTGATGGATTCCTTTCTCACATTGAGATCCTTCATCCATTTTGAGTCTATTTTCGTGTGTGGTGTAAGGAAATGATCCAATTTCATTTTTCTGCATGTGGCTGTCCAATTTTCCCAACACCATTTGTTGAAGAGGCTGTCTTTTTTCCATTGGATATTCTTTCCTGCTTTGTCGAAGATGAGTTGACCATAGAGTTGAGGGTCTATTTCTGGGCTCTCTATTCTGTTCCATTGATCTATGTGTCTGTTTTTGTGCCAGTACCATGCTGTCTTGATGATGACAGCTTTGTAATAGAGCTTGAAGTCCGGAATTGTGATGCCACCAACTTTGGCTTTCTTCTTCAATATTGCTTTGGCTATTCGAGGTCTTTTCTGGTTCCATATAAATTTTAGGATTATTTGTTCCATTTCTTTGAAAAAAATGGATGGTACTTTGATAGGAATTGCATTAAATGTGTAGATTGCTTTAGGTAGCATAGACATTTTCACAATATTTATTCTTCCAATCCAGGAGCATGGAACATTTTTCCATTTCTTTGTGTCTTCCTCAATTTCTTTCATGAGTACTTTATAGTTTTCTGTGTATAGATTCTTAGTCTCTTTGGTTAGATTTATTCCTAGGTATCTTATAGTTTTGGGTGCAATTGTAAATGGGATGGACTCCTTAATTTCTCTTTCTTCTGTCTTGTTGTTGGTGTAGAGAAATGCAACTGATTTCTGGGCATTGATTTTATATCCTGACACTTTACTGAATTCCTGTACAAGTTCTAGCAGTTTTGGAGTGGAGTCTTTTGGGTTTTCCACATATAGTATCATATCATCTGCGAAGAGTGATAGTTTGACTTCTTCTTTGCCGATTTGGATGCCTTTAATTTCCTTTTGTTGTCTGATTGCTGAGGCTAGGACTTCTAGTACTATGTTGAATAGCAGTGGTGATAATGGACATCCCTGCCGTGTTCCTGACCTTAGCGGAAAAGCTTTCAGTTTTTCTCCATTGAGAATGATATTTGCAGTGGGTTTTTCATAGATGGCTTTGATAATATTGAGGTATGTGCCCTCTATCCCTACACTTTGAAGAGTTTTGATCAGGAAGGGATGCTGTACTTTGTCAAATGCTTTTTCAGCATCTATGGAGAGTATCATATGGTTCTTGTTCTTTCTTTTATTAATGTGTTGTATCACATTGATTGATTTGCGGATGTTGAACCAACCTTGCAGCCCTGGAATAAATCCCACTTGGTCGTGGTGAATAATCCTTTTAATGTACTGTTGAATCCTATTGGCTAGTATTTTGGCGAGAATTTTTGCATCTGTGTTCATCAAGGATATTGGTCTGTAGTTCTCTCTTTTGATGGGATCCTTGTCTGGTTTTGGGATCAAGGTGATGCTGGCCTCATAAAATGAGTTTGGAAGTTTTCCTTCCATTTCTATTTTTTGGAACAGTTTCAGGAGAATAGGAATTAGTTCTTCTTTAAATGTTTGGTAGAATTCCCCCGGGAAGCCATCTGGCCCTGGGCTTTTGTTTGTTTGGAGATTTTTGATGACTGTTTCAATCTCCTTACTGGTTATGGGTCTGTTCAGGCTTTCGATTTCTTCCTGGTTCAGTTGTGGTAGTTTATATGTCTCTAGGAATGCATCCATTTCTTCCAGATTGTCAAATTTGTTGGTGTAGAGTTGCTCATAGTATGTTCTTATAATTGTCTGTATTTCTTTGGTGTTCGTTGTGATCTCTCCTCTTTCATTCATGATTTTATTTATTTGGGTCCTCTCTCTTTTCTTTTTGATAAGTCTGGCCAGGGGTTTATCGATCTTATTAATTCTTTCAAAGAACCAGCTCCTAGTTTCGTTAATTTGTTCTATTGTTTTTTTGGTTTCTATTTCATTGATTTCTGCTCTGATCTTTATGATTTCTCTTCTCCTGCTGGGTTTAGGGTTTCTTTCTTGTTCTTTCTCTAGCTCTTTTAGGTGTAGGGTTAGGTTGTGTACCTGAGACCTTTCTTGTTTCTTGAGAAAGGCTTGTACCGCTATATATTTTCCTCTCAGGACTGCCTTTGTTGTGTCCCACAGATTTTGAACCGTTGTGTTTTCATTATCATTTGTTTCCATGAATTTTTTCAACTCTTCTTTAATTTCCTGGTTGACCCATTCATTCTTTAGAAGGATGCTGTTTAGTCTCCATGTATTTGGGTTCTTTCCAAAATTCCTCTTGTGATTGAGTTCTAGCTTTAGAGCATTGTGGTCTGAAAATATGCAGGGAATGATTCCAATCTTTTGATAACGGTTGAGACCTGATTTAGGACCGAGAATATGATCTATTCTGGAGAATGTTCCATGTGCACTAGAGAAGAATGTGTATTCTGTTGCTTTGGGATGAAATGTTCTGAATATATCTGTGATGTCCATCTGGTCCAGTGTGTCATTTAAGGCCTTGATTTCCTTGTTGATCTTTTGCTTGGATGATCTGTCCATTTCAGTGAGGGGAGTGTTAAAGTCCCCTATGATTATTGTATTATTGTCGATGTATTTCTTTAATTTTGTTATTAATTGGTTTATATAGTTGGCTGCTCCCATGTTAGGGGCATAGATATTTAAAATTGTTAGATCTTCTTGTTGGACAGTTCCTTTGAGTATGATATAGTGTCCTTCCTCATCTCTTATTATAGTCTTTGGCTTAAAATCTAATTGATCTGATATAAGGATTGCCACTCCTGCTTTCTTCTGATGTCCATTAGCATGGTAAATTCTTTTCCACCCCCTCACTTTAAATCTGGAGGTGTCTTCATGTTTAAGATGAGTTTCTTGTAGGCAACATATAGATGGGTTTTGTTTTTTTATCCATTCTGATACCCTATGTCTTTTGATTGGGGCATTTAGCCCATTAACATTCAGGGTAAGTATTGAGAGATATGAATTTAGTGCCATTGTATTGCCTGTAAGGTGACTGTTATTGTATATTGTGTCTGTTCCTTTCTGATCTACTACTTTTAGGGTCTCTCTTTGCTTAGAGGACCCCTTTCAATATTTCCTGTAGAGCTGGTTTGGTATTTGCAAATTCTTTCAGTTTTTGTCTGTCCTGGAAGCTTTTAATCTCTCCTTCTATTTTCAATGATAGCCTAGCTGGATATAGTATTCTTGGCTGCATGTTTTTCTCGTTTAGTGCTCTGAATATATCATGCCAGCTCTTTCTGGCCTGCCAGGTCTCTGTGGATAAGTCTGCTGCCAATCTAATATTTTTACCATTGTACGTTACAGACTTCTTTTCCCGGGCTGCTTTCAGGATCTTCTCTTTGTCACTAAGACTTGTAAATTTTACTATTAGGTGACGGGGTGTGGACCTATTCTTATTGATTTTGAGGGGGGTTCTCTGAACCTCCTGGATTTTGATGCTTGTTCCCTTTGCCATATTGGGGAAATTCTCTCCAATAATTCTCTCCAATATACCTTCTGCTCCCCTCTCTGTTTCCTCTTCTTCTGGAATCCCAATGATTCTAATGTTGTTTCGTCTTATGGTGTCACTTATCTCTCGAATTCTCCCCTCATGGTCCAGTAGCTGTTTGTCCCTCTTTTGCTCAGCTTCTTTATTCTCTGTCATTTGGTCTTCTATATCGCTAATTCTTTCTTCTGCCTCATTTATCCTAGCAGTGAGAGCCTCCATTTTTGATTGCACCTCATTAATAGCTTTTTTGATTTCAACTTGGTTAGATTTTAGTTCTTTTATTTCTCCAGAAAGGGCTTTTATATCTCCCGAGAGGGTTTCTCTAATATCTTCCATTCCTTTTTCAAGCCCGGCTAGAACCTTGAGAATCGTCATTCTAAACTCTAGATCTGACATATTACCAATGTCTGTATTGATTAGGTCCCTAGTCTTTGGTACTGCCTCTTGTTCTTTTTTTTGTGGTGAATTTTTCCGCCTTGTCATTTTGTCTAGATAAGAGCCGATGAAGGAGCAAGTAAAATACTAAAAGGGTGGCAACAACCCCAGGAAAATATGCTTTAGCCAAATCAGAAGAGATCCCAAATCGTGAGGGGGAGAAAGGGGATAAAAAGAGGTTCAGAAAGAAGGAAAAGAAAAAAAAAAA
>NW_019154110.1:17949805-17981899 GCF_002288905.1 Enhydra lutris kenyoni
AAAAAAAAAAAAGAAAAAGAAAAAAAAATTAAATTAACTGCAAGGCTAAAGAATCATGGGGAGAAAGCCATGAGTTCCGTGCTTTGCTTTCTCCTCCTTTGGAATTCCGCTGCTCTCCTTGGTATTGAAACTGTACTCCTTGGTAGGTGAACCTGGTCCTGGCTGGGCTTCTTGTTGATCTTCTGGGGGAGGGGCCTGTTGTATTGATTCTCAAGTGTCTTTGCCCCAGGCGGAGTTGCACCGCCCTTACCAGAGGCCGGGCTGAGTAATCCGCTCAGGTTTGCTTTTGGGAGCTTTTGTTCCCTGAGCGCTTTCCGTAGAGTTCCGGAGGGCGGGAATGAAAATGGCGGCCTCCCGGTCTCCGGCCCGGAGGAGCCGAGAGCCCGGGGCCCCACTCCTCAGTGCGCCCTCAGAGAACAGCGCCGATTTACTCCCGTCACCCTGCCTCTGGCCGCGCTCCGAGCTGACCGAGCCTGCGACCGGTTCAAGGTAACCCCGAGCTGAGAGTCACTCCTCGGCTCTGTCTCTGTAGCCGGCTTCCCTGTTCTAATACCTGTAAGCTCTGCGACACTCAGACACCCCCGATCCTTCTGTGACCCTGCGGGACCTGAGGCCGCACTGACCCTGCGTGGGCTTCACCCCGGTTAAGCCTCTGGAGCGATGTCCCTCAGCGGAACAGACTTTTAAAAGTCCCGATTTTGTGCTCCGTTGCTCCGCCGCTTGCCGGGAGCCGGCCCCTCCCCCCGCGGTCTATCTTCCCGTCGCTTTGGATTCACTTCTCCGCCAGTCCTACCTTTCAGAAAGTGGTTGATTTTCTGTTTCTAGAGTTGCTGTTCTTCTTCTCTTCGATCTCCCGTTGGATTTGTAGGTGTTTGCAATCTTTAGATAAGCTATCTAGCTGATCTCCCGCTACCTGAAGTAGTCTCAGCCTGCTACTTCTCCGCCATCTTCTCTTATTTTGTTTTCTTATTTGACGCTGTGTAACAGCCACAATATTTAGGGCCTTTTTGAAAAAACATTTAGTTATATCTCATGATACTATGGGTTCATTCACTGAGATCATCTCCATGGTTCTTCTCCACGTAAAGTCAGCCAGAGAGGCACCAATCTGGGTGCTCAGATGAGTTAAGAAGTCCAAGATAACTCACTTGCATGGTTGAGGTTAATGCCCTCTGCTGGTAGCTCTGCTGGGCTGTTGACTGGTATGCCTCCACATGACCTCCCTATTGGCTTGGACTTTTCACTGCATGGCAGCTGGGTTCAGAGGGGGAGCGAATATTCCAAGAAAGAGGAAACACAAGCAGCCAGCCCTCTTCAGGGTTAGACTTAGAACTGGCACGGTGTCACTTTAGCCATTTTCCATTGGCTGAGAAGGGGCAGAGCCAGCACACCTTCCAGGGGAATATAAATAAATTCCATCTCTCCTCGAAGGGGATGATAGAGAATATCACAACATTCTTTGCACTGCTTTTAACACATCTTTTCACTGTTTTCTGGCCACCGTTGTTTCTAATGAGAAGTCAGACGTCATGATTATTATTATTCACAGTATGTAATTTTTGTCTGCTTCCCCCGCTTTGTTCTAGTTTAAGACTTTATCTTTCATTTTCAGCAATCTGATCATTGCCTGGATGTGGTTCTCTTTATAGTTATCTGCTTGGGTTTCACAGAGCTTCTTGGGTTTGTAGGTTGCTGTTTTTTTTACCAGCTTGGGGGATTTTTCAATCATTATTGATATAATCTCCCCCTTTATTTCTCCAATCCTCACACACCACTTGATTTTTATGGAGAAGGAGAACCTCAGGCCTTGTTTATGGATTTAGCAGCACAAGCCCTTTTCATGGAGAGAGGGAAAGAGGGGAAGAGAGAGAAGTGCATTGGGTCCCTGTCAGAAAAACACTCCTCCGAGACCAGTGACTGGGGAATCAAGAGGAACTGACTATGGCAAGTTTTTTTTTTTTTTTTCAAACAGTGGAGTTCAAATTCTGAGGTTTTAGAAGTTCATGCTAGGGCAGGTAGCAGTGCTCCTGGGGAAGGAGGGAGGACAGAGGCCAGAGGCTAAGAGCAGATGGTGAACAGAGTGGTGTGGGGATCTCCTGGGCCGCACTGGGAGAGAATGTTCCCCTTCCTGGAGTACATTTGGAAGAGGGTTTATTGCCTCTCCAGGGACAAGGGACCCAGCAGGCACCACTGAATGGTCTCTCAACAGGGAACAGAGGCATGGGCAGAGGGCAGCTAACGTGTTTGCAGCTCTGGTGCTATGCTTCACCATAGATTCTTTTTTTTTTTTTTTTTAATTTTTTAAAGATTAAAAAAAATTTTTTTTTTATTTGACAGAGAGCACCAGTGGGCATAGAGGCAGGCAGGGGTGGGGGGAAGCAGGCTCCCCGCCAAAGCAGAGTGCCCGATGTGGGACTTGATCCCAGGACCCTGGGATCACGACCTGAGCCAAAGGCAGAGGCATCCTGGGCATCAACTTCGTGTAGAGAAAAGTGGACAGAAGTGAGTATATGCGTGGACTCCCTGGCACTGGCAAGTGGCTTGAGTGTTTGGGGGCTGCCTTAGAAGGAACATGATTGGATGTCAGAAATAGAGAAGTCTGGGGAGGAAGCATGTATGTGAACCTATACAAAAAGAATCCCAACTGAATCCATGTGTCTTCCATAAATACCTACCAGAGAAGATGTACCTTGAGGGTATAACATTTAACAACTGGGTGGGTAAACCAGCTGGTTATCCCAGTGATTGAATTGTGAGTCTTTGAATGTAGTAACTATGTTTTCTAGGCTAGAGCTTATTCACAGCCCCAACAGCTTGCTCCCTCACGCAGACATGAATTGAGCTGATTGACTCTGAGCTCATAATATTATACCATCCGTTGAAGAGAGACCAAACATGTATTTGTTTTTAACTTGATTACAGGGAAATACTTCCAAACTGGAAGTGACACCAATTCATCCTTACTGAAATTGATAGATATTCTGGGGACAAGTTTTCAGTTCCCATTTGCAGTGCCTCAACCTACTCTTGGAGGATTCAGGGGATCTCCTATAATGTCTCCACTATATAGCAATTTTCGTTGACCCATTCTATAGCAAAGAAGGCATTGCAGTGGGAATATGGCCATGGGATCTGCTAGTCCTGCTATAGACTTTGACAACCTGAAGCTTTCAGCCTGAGAAACATGGAAAGAACTCTTAAAGGCATGCCTATCTGGGGCTGGAGGGCTTTCCGTCTAGATGCGATATTTATTTTGAATCAACAGCCGTTATATGCTGCAGGGTCCTAAGAGGTAGAGACCTCAGGGTTGGAAGTAGGAGTGGCCCCTCTCAGTATTAGTTTCAGGAACCCTCTTGAACAAATTGTGCATCCTCTCCTCACTATTATAGGTCCATTAGAGGTAATGGTTCCTGGATGACATTCTACTAGGGCCACAGTAAGGATGTCATTAGACCTAACAATCCACTTGCCATTTGGTCACATGGGGTTTTTTAGTCCAGCAGATTATCAGTAAAATATTGGAATTACTTTATCAATAAGAGATAGTGACCTGATTATAAGGTAAGGTTGATGCCTCATAGTAACCACAGAGAGGAATATGACTAGAACATAGGAGATTTACTTACATGACTCTTGATAATTCAATGCCCATTGATACCCATGACCAGTAAGTAAACATAGCTTAACAAGTGCACAGTAAGCATACCAAGACCTATGAAGAACAAAAAATCTATGGCATCCCCGCCCCCTGGACAAGTAACCTAAACCAGCACATGAGCTGGCCTAGGGTGTAGGAAATCTCTAAAGGGCAGGAGATAAGAGAAGCAGTAGTTATCAGTGCTGCCTAAAGACTAACTACAGCAGTAGGGACTATAGCTCATCCATTCTCTTAATATAAACCTTCCTTTTTAGAAATTGTAATGAGCCACTGTCTTAAAGACTTGGTCACAGGAATGAGTGAACTGTGGATCTAAGCAGTGCAGACATTGTCTGTAGCAGAAGTTGTGGTGCTCTGTTTTTGTCCTGACAGCTCTGACCATTTCAGCCTACCCTCATCCAACCTCCGGATGCCGGTACCTGCATGTCTTCTCCTGAACGTCTTCTCTGGCTACCAAGTTCTGCTTTATTGACACATACAATAGGCCAGCGTGACATGAAATTAATATCCTTTGGGAGAATTTGTTAGCTAATGACTGGCAGGAGTTGATATATAAACATTCTAGTTCCCTCATCCCTTGGGTAGGATAACTCTGAGGTGCATGTTTTATACCATATCCCAAAATTCACTGGTTGTGTTAGACTCCAGTTATCCATAGTGCAGAATTACTTGAAAAATGCATCATCCTTTATTGCCCTCCTCCATCCTTTTTTTCTTCCCTCTACTTTGCTAATGTTTCCTAAATAAACTATTTTCACACTCAAAACTTCCTATCAGTGTCTGTCTGCCTTTGGGGAAAACACAAACAGAATTAACTTTGTCTGCCATTTTGTGGAGCATCAGGATTCTACAGGCTTCCTGAGGAAAACACTTTATGTTAGCTTCAGTTCTGACTCTTCTCATTTGAGGGAATTTGGCTCCTCAAGCATTATATTTTGTCTCGTCAACCCAGCGAGATTGCCAAAATGCCCTGTTTTCTGCCAACAACCCCCTCCCCTTCCTCTAGTTCTTTGCTTCCTCCTTCACGTCCACATCAACAAATGGCTCCAGTAGAAAAACAGCTGCCAAATCTTTTCTTTGTAGTTCTCTCCTCTCTGAAATCTTGTCTTCTCTCATCCTGGCAACATCAGCAACTCCCCAGTGCCTTTATACAGATGTTCATGTTTTATCTGGATATATCTATTCATTCATAATTGGAGCATTGTTCCGTCACCTGCTATTTCATCCTTGCTGGAAGCCTATCAAATAATTATATTTTTAAGTTCTAGAAATTCTGTTTGGTTCTTTTCCAAATCTGCTTGGTAACCATTTGTAATTTGCTGTTTTCTGCAGGTTTTCAAGCTCGGTTTTAATTTGCTTTGAACGTATGTAACAAGATTACTTAGTAGTCTTATCTGTGAATTCTGGTATCTAAATTCTCAGTGTACCCGTTTTGGGACTTTTTAATTCTGATTCTTACACATGGTATTTTGTTTCCTTGTATGCTCAGTGGTTGTTTTTTAATCTCAGTGGCTCATTTTCTTTAGGAAATAAGCTGTTTCCGAGAATTTTTTTGAAATCTCAGTTTAAGGTAAATTCTCTCAGAAAGGATTTGCTTTTGCCTTAGCTAAGTGCTTGGAACATTACCATTGTAGACAGTTCTTTACCATATGTATGGTTTGAAGTGTTTTGAGTCACACGAGTAAAGGGAATTTGGCTGGAAATCTCCATGAGTGCTGACCTGTGCATATAACTTGCCCAAGGATAATGCCCTCTTCTAGGTATCAAGGCGTTTTCTCTGGTTTCACAAAGAGAATAGCCCGTTGGAATCTTATTTTTATAGAGGAAAGTTCTCCTTTTAGACTTGGGCTTTGTCTTCTGTTGCCTGCCCCCTATTAACCTTGAAAGTTATGATCATGTTCCTCAGATTTTCACAAATGTCTTTAGGGTAAAAGTTGCTCTCTTTTATAGGTTCTCTCAGTTTTTACTATGATGTGAATTTTGGTGTGATAAATTACTTATTTATTACTAGTTACTGTATGCTTTTAAGAATATTTTAAAAATATAATTTATTCAGCATTTAAAATTCTTTTTTCCAAGTAACTAGGATCAAATGTCTCATCAGCCCTAATACCCTAATAAAGAGCTTTTTGAAATGTGTGGCATAACCTCCATTTGGTAAACCCTGATAAAAAGAAAAAAAAAATCTAGGTTAGTAATTAGACTAAGAAATAGTCTCATCATAACATTTACTACATTGTCTAAATCCATGTAGCTCATTTTCCATTCTGTGGCCCTACTCATGTTTCTCAGAATTTTTTTTTTTAAATTGAACCCATTCTAAGAAGATGAGAGAATTAGGACACTATTGTTTTAAGCCAGCTACTGTTGACCTAAATTGACATGGATTCAAGCCTTGATCCACCTAGCCTGGAAAAATACCACCAAGTATTTGAGCACACATTTCTTCCTTAAAATGAAGATGAAAATATTTTTCAGAACTGTTTTAAAGAATAAATGGAAAAGCTCACTAATTTACACATATTTATTAGGCAGTGACCACACATTAAGCCATGTGATGGTTAATTTAACTAAAACATTCGCTCTTCTTGGATCTTGAACCTGCCAGCTTTTGGACAGGACCTATACCATTGGCCCTTCTGGTCCTCAGGCCCTTAGACTCAGACTGGCCCTAAACCATTGGATGTTCTGGGTCTCCAGTTTGCGGACTCACTCTGCAAATCTTGGGAATTATCTGTTTGCATAATCAAACAGATAATTTTTTTAATAAGATTTTATTTATTTGACACACAGAGAGAGATCACAAGTAGGCAGAGAGGCAGGCAGAGAGAGGGGGGGAAGCACGCTCTCTGCTGACTAGAGTCTGATGCAGGGCTTGATCCCAGGACCCTGAGATTATGACCTGAGCCGAAGGCAGAGGCTTAACCCGCTGAGCCACCCAGGCGCCCCCACTTCTATGTCTCTCCTTATGAGATTATATAGAATATACATCCTATCGTTCTGTTTCTCTGGAGAACGTTGACTAATAGAGGCCACAAGCTAAGCACCAGGGTGTGCCTATACGTATGACACAGCTCCTGCCACCGAGGAGTTTGTCATTTAATGAGTTTATGAAAGTGTATTTTTCATAATTTTAGTTTTCTTTTCCTTTAGGTATGCTAACTAAATGAGAATATGGAGGGCCATTAAAATATTAGAAATGCAGGAAAAGTTAACATTGTTCCTCTTAGTTGCATAACTAAGTTTATGTAACTGTAACTTAGTTACAGCGTTTTTCAGCACTTAGGTATTATAAATAGGGAAAATGAAGGATGATGGACAAAGAATTACAGAAGAATGTGGCCTCCCAGGCTAATACCAATGGACTGACTAATGACAATGAAATGGGAAGACACAGGGTTTGATACAGACAAAACATTTCTTGACTAAAGAAAGTGAGAGAGGTAAATCACATTTTTTTTTGTTGTTGTTTGTTTTGTTTTGTTTTGTTTTTTCTAATATGGCAATAATAAGAAAATACTCTACCCCTGACCTCCATACACTAGAATGTTGCAAAACCAAATCTCTGTCCCTAGATCCCATTAATTTGAATAAAATGGATTATTAGAACAGGCTATCTAAGCAGATTGAGGTTCCTAAATACCTTGAACTGTAATTTTGAAAGGAAGTGAAAGAGATTTACTCTCCAGACCCCAGAGCTTCCCTAAAGCCTACTACAGAAACACAGCTCTTTCGATTGTGTTATTAATTCTCATACATCTTATCTACATTTTCCAACTGAATGGTCTTTGCTTTGATTGTGTCTTCTGTCTTATTTGTCCCGATGAGACATTATTTTAAGGGTGTTTTCCTCTCTTCTATAAAAACAATTAGGAAAATATTATTTCTAAATCATAACAAACACTAACTTGGTGTTTCATTCAATTCAACATTTAGTAGCATCTCCCAGCTGACTTTCTATGCAATGAAAAGAAAGAAAATGCCATAGTAAAGAGAAGCAGCTGTTTCTTCTAACATTACGTGTCTTATAAATGCCTTCTTGTGAATAAAATGTAATCATCCCCTTTATTTCTGAAGGTAGGGGAGATCAGCTCCAAATAATGACAATCAGAAACAGAGGTGACTGACAATCTACTTCAAACAATAGGGATATATGTATGACCCACAGTTCCCTGATCCTCAATTCTTTGGAAGAAAATAAAGGGAAGTTGGTTATAATAACAATCATCTTCTTTCAAGTGAGGATCTCAGATTTTGAAAAGTTCTTCTTTAGGATGTCAGCACTGAAGAATGGGTTCAGATTGTCAAAGCTATTTGCAATTGATATTGCAAGAAAGTTTTAACGATGGGGAAATCGGTTTGTGTCAAAGCAACTGAGGCCATTAGTGAGTACCATTTTCTCCATCTGTCAAACAAATAGCACTGAACATCTTCGGAACAGCTGTTCAAATTAACATAAGCTCACAGGCCTGAGGCCGAAATATGTAATTTGGCTGACCCTAATAGTAACTGTGCCTTACCAAGTGAGTGCTCATGAAAACACATTTTGTCACTGCTTCTGGCCTTCTTTTGAACATTTATGCCATTTTTCTGCTTTTGCAACTTGGGATGGTATTCTTTTATTTATACGTTTTCTTTAATTTATTATCAGCTCTCATTTAGACCCAAAGCCCGTGTTTGCAACCTCTGCTCATCATCATGGCTTAGGCTAAACCATGTGCTAGATTTTTTAAAATTCATTTTTTCCTAGAATAGAAACTCAAGTTGCCTGAAGTGAAAGTTGGCATATTGGCTTCTTGGGAATGTTTACTCAAGGTGCATATTCTCTATTCTCAAGTCTTATATAGAAAACCAAAGGAAAACCATCTGAGGAGCAAAAATCAGGAAAAAAAAAAAAAGCCTACAGCATCAGTCCTGAGCTATCTTTTACCATCTCCTGTTGGGTTTCACTCTAGCTCTTGGGGTGGGGGGGCTCTCTCTCTCTCTCTTCCTCCCTCCCTCCCTCTGTGGGGACAACCTATGAAGACCATGAATCTGAAAAGATAAGACACCTTGAGAGTGAAGACAGAAAGCTAGGCAAGGTGGGAAGAGAAGAAATAGGGAAGAATTCCAAGAGATCCTAAAGATGCAAAGCTTTTATATTTTCCTATAAACAAATCAATCACATTTACAACTCTAGACCCCTGAGAAGGGTTTTACACTGCTCCAGTACTTACAGTGAAGTTGGAAATACCCCATGCTTGGGTTCCAGGGACAAAGAAGAATTATTTAGAATTCGAGGCAATTTATGTTGGGTATCTTTAGTAATTAGTGTTATAGCAGCTAAATAAATCAATGCATTTGTATTTGTAGTAGAACAGTTAAGCAAAATAAGTCAATATGCTTATGCTACTTGTAGGAAATTTATGTTGAAATAATAATCTTTAAATAGATACAGTGATGCCTTCCAAATTGATCTCTAGCATCGCCCTGTCCTCTCTTAAAGAAAAATTGCACTGGACTGTTAAACCAGGGCAGGGAAGACTTTATTCAAGGCTCTTGCTGCAGGCCAGCTGTGTTTGCTAACTTACACTTGTCAAGTTTAGGCTCCTGCCTTCCCACAGAGACTGAGAGATGGGGTCACTGTCTTTCTTGATGATTTCATTTCAAAAAGATGGTGACCAGGTCCTGGAGAAAGACATTTGGGGTTGTAAATTTCACAAGAGGTGGGAGGAGATTTACGTCTCAAAGGGGCAGGGAAGGAATTGGCAATTCCAAGTTTTCTAAAGAAAATGCAGCTGAGAAAAGGAGCTTCTAATCAGGAAGAAACCGGTCTTAAACTTAGTCAAGCTGAGGGAAACTTTAAGACTGGGTTGGCTACCCTGTAACTGGGACTGTGTCTCAGCATTACCGTTGAATGTCTCACTGACATCTAAAACAACACGTCCAAACTGATCTCCTCCAAGTCTTCCTCTGCAAAACCATTCCTTCTGTAGACTCCCAGCCTTAGTAAAATAATCTCATTAAAATCTTAGCGTCATCCTGGTCTCCTTTTAAATACTATTTTTTTTTTTTTTGGATTTTATTTATTTATTTATTTGACAGAGATCACAAGTAGGCAGAGAGGCTGGCAGAGAGAGAGGGGGAAACAGGCTCCCCGATGAGCAGAGAGCCTGATGCGGGGCTCGATTCCAGGACCGTGAGATCATGACCCTAGCCAAAGGCAGAGGCTTTAACCCACTGAGCCACCCAGGCGCCCCGTGGTCTCCCCCCCCTTTTTTTTTTAAAGATCTTATTTATTTATTTGACAGACAGAGATCACAAGTAGGCAGAGAGGCAGGCAGAGAGAGAGAGACTGGAGGAAGCAGGCTCCCTGCTGAAGCAGAGAGCCTGACGTGGGACTCGATCCCAGGACCCTGGGATCATGACCTGAGTGGAAAGCAGAGGCTTTAACCCACTGAACCACCCAGGTGCCCCCCCGTGGTCTCCTTTTAAAAAGCATCCAGAAAGCCACAATTTCTCACCATCTCTACTGCCCCACATATTGATTATTAAAATAGGTCAAGGGGCCTCCCTGCTTCTGATTTTGTCCCCCGTCCCTTTCATTTAGAAGGCAGACTGAGCCTTTTGTGAGCATAAGCTTGATTATGTTAACTCCTTTTTTTTTTAAATTTTTTTTTGTTTTTTTTGTTTTTTGTTTTTTGTTTTTTTGACAGATCACAAGTAGGCAGAGAGAGAGAGGAGGAGGAGGCAGGCTCCCTGCTGAGCAGAGAGCCCGATGTGGGGCTCCATCCCAGGACCCTGAGATCATGACCTGAGCTGAAGGCAGAGGCTTTAACCACTGAGCCACCCAGGTGCCCTATGTTAACTCCTTTTTTAAAACCTTCCAATGGCTTCCATCTCATTCAGGACATAATTCAAAATTCTCACAGTGACATCTGATGCCCTACTTACCTCACCCCACTTATTTCTCTGAGATTTTCTCCTATAGCTCACTCTCCCCTCTGCCCTTCTTCAGCCACACTGGCCTCCTTGCTATTTCAGGAGCATGCCAGGACCTGGTCACTTGCTCGTCCCTCTAACTAGAATACCTTCTCAAGATATCCTGATGTTTTTCTTCTTCCCAAGCTTTAGGATCTACTCAGATGTGCCTTTCTCAGTGAAGGTTTCCATACCACAGTATCTAAATTGTGACCCTCTTATACCCCCTATTCCCTTATTTTTCTCCCTAACATTAATTGCTATGTAGATTACTATATGTTACTTTTGTCCTATTTATTACATCTCTCTCATCTAGACCCTACACTCTGTGTTGATTGCTGTATCCCTGTTGCTTAATATAAGACCTGACATATGTTAGATGCTCTGTAATTATCTATTGAATATTGAATGAATTACTGTCTCTAACACACATGCACACACACAGAAATAGAAAATTCAGAATAAATGTGTGTCTTCAGCATCATTTGCACCTCCTTCTAAATTCTTCCCTGTATCCCTTTCCCAGTAAAGTCTAGGTTAGAGTCTACCAATAAAAAACATTCAAGCAAGATTTGGGGAGCAAAAGAGAAACCATTATTCT
Organism: Enhydra lutris kenyoni; assembly: GCF_002288905.1. Taxonomy (NCBI): domain Eukaryota; kingdom Metazoa; phylum Chordata; class Mammalia; order Carnivora; family Mustelidae; genus Enhydra; species Enhydra lutris. Next base: position 17,961,025 of record NW_019154110.1, read on the forward strand.
CTTTCCTCAGCTTTATTGGGCCAACTGGTGGGGACGGAGCAGATATGAGGTGTGTGCCCCTTCCTGGGCATTCTCCTATGACTCATCTCTTCTAGAATCTAGATAGTAGCCTCCTCACCTCTTGAAAGCCCATGCCTGTTTTTCCTGACCTGTAACCCTTTAACTCTTTCAGTGGTTTGATAATTCCCACCCCCTTTATTAAATCCTTTCCTGTCCACTTTTGCTTACCATACCAAACTCTGAATAATACTCCAAATTTATAAGTAGGAATATATCCACACACCTACATCAAAAAATACACAATTAAAAAGTCTTCAGCTACAATCATGACTCTGTTCCCCGGTCTGATCTTTTGCTTCTGCCTTTAGTTCTGTCATCTAATTATCTCCCAGAAAGACTGCACCCATTCTGTTAGAATCAGCAGTTTAAGGGAAATGCTTATAACTTTACTGAGTGCTCTCACTCTTTTTTATCTTTACTGATTTGATAAGTCAAAAATGGTATATTTTTTAAAAATCTTGTCATTTAGCTTATGGTGTGTATTTATTCAGAGTATGTATATTTTTATGGCATTCATGGGCATTTTTTGTGGTTTAAAAAAAGACCACTTTTTTTAAAAGATTTTATTTATTTGACAGAGAGATCCCAAGTGGGCAGAGCAGCAGGCAGAGAGAGAGGGGGAAGCAGGCTCCCTGCTGAGCAGAGAGCCCGATGTGGAGCTCCATCCCAGGATCCTGAGATCATGACCTGAATCGAAGGCAGAGGCTTAACCCACTGAGCCACCCAGGCGCCCCCAAAAGACCATTTTTATGTAGGTTTTTTCCCTATATTTTCTCTCTCATTTGAAATACCAGCAATATTTTTCTCTAAATATATGAATATTTTTATTCTACTTCCAAACTTTTAGTTCAAGTGCACTAAACTGAGTATATATTCTGTTGCTAATTCCAGTCTGTTTCAATTCCTCTTACACTGTAGTTTATATTCATATCTGAAAATACAGGATCTCCTTCATGATTTTATTTTTCCAGCTTCTGCCATGCTTGCTATTATCCAAGGGTGTAAGGACCTTTATTTGAACTGCCTAAACTTTTCTTTCAAATTGGATTAAAACTGCAGTATTGCTGAGGACATTGGGAAGATTACAGATAATAATTTTAAGTCTCTTCAGTATTGCTTTTATTCACTTTTTGTCTTAATGTTACATTATGTTTTTGAAGAGCCACATTTTGATTTTACAACTTTTTTTTCTTTTTCTACTTTTTTTTTAATTCAATGAACCAGCGTATAGTACATCATCTTCAGATGTGCCCAATGATTGATTAGTTGTGTATAACACCCAGTGCTCATCACATCATGTGCCCTCCTTAATCACCCAGTTACCCCATTCCCCCACCCATCTCCCCTTCTGCAGAAATCCTCAGTTTGTTTCCCAGAGTCAAGAGTCTCTTATGGTTTGTCTCCCTCTCTGATTTCTTCCCATTCTCCCTTCACCTATGGTCCTCTGCACTATTTCTTATATTCCAAATATGAGTGAAACCATATGATAATTGTCTTTCTCTGATTGATTTATTTCACTTAGCATAATACCCTCTAGTTCCATCCATGTTGATGCAAATGGTAGGTATCCATCCTTTCTAATGGCTGAGTAATATTCCACTGTGCTTATAAACCATATCTTCTTCATCCATTCATCTGTTGAAGGACATCTCAGCTCCTTCCACAGTTTGGCTATTGTGGACATTGCTGCTATGAATGTTGGGGTATGTGTGCCCCTCCTTTTCACTACATCTGTATCTTTGGGATAAATACCCAGTAGTACAATTGCTGGGTTGTAGGGTAGCTCTATTTTTAACTTCTTGAGGAACCTCCATGCTGTTTTCCAGAGTGGCTGCACCAGCTTGCATTCCCACCAACAGTGTAAGAGGTTTCCCCTTTCTTCACATCCTTGCTAACATTTGTTACTTTGTGTCTTGTTCATTTTAGCCATTCTAACTGGTTCCATGCTCATGGATTGGAAGATTTAAACATTGTTAAAATGTCTTTGCTGCTCAGAGCAATCTACACATTCAGTGTAATCTTTATTAAAATACCATTGACATTTTTCACAGAGCTGGAACAAATAATCCTAAAATTTGAATGGAACCAGAAAAGACCCTTAATAGCCAGGGGAATGTTGAAAAAGAAAACCAAAGCTGGGGACACCCCAATGCCTGACTTCAAGCTCTATTACAAAGCTGTGATCATCAAGACAACATGACACTGGTACAGAAACAGACACATGGATCAATGGAACAGAACAGAGAGCCCAGAAATGGATCCTCAACTTTATGGTCAACTGATCTTTGACAAAGCAGGAAAAAATATCCAATGGGAAAAAGACAGCCTCCTCAATAAATGGTGGTGGGAAAATTGGACAGCCACATACAGAACAATGAAACTGGATCTACTTCCTTTCTCTAAAAAACAATAACAACAACAACAAAACTATTCATTCTTACATTCATAGTTTCATTCTGCTTTCTTTTTATTCTTTTGTTATTGTTTTTTTCTGTTTTTGTTTGGTTTTGGATTTGGTTTTGTTTGTTTGTGTTTTAGTAGGCTCCATGCCTAAGGTAGGGCTCCACCTGAGATCACAAACCCCTTGCTCTACCGACTGAGCCAGCCAGGTCATTGCTTTCTCTAACTTACATTGTTGAATATATGTCTGAATCTATAAATATTTTTTTAGTAATAAAAGCATATGACATGAATTATTTGGAAATAGGTTTGGATCATCCCTTACAATGTGACATGTAATTCTCATTATTGTTTTGTAAATATTTTGTAAGAACTCTTTTTTGTAATAATGTTCATAATTCCATCCCCATCTCTGATTTTATTCATTACACTGTGATCAGTTTCTCTTTTTAATTAGAGTGTGATCAGCTGATACTTCCTATAAAATTTCTACACCATGGGATATTTGGATATTTGCTTTGTGGCATACTATCTGGTCACATGTTATTGCAAAGGTCTTCATTTTCAGGCACTTGTCTTTTACCTTTGTTTATGGTATGTTTCATAATATAAAGAATTTACTCTTTTTGTAGTTAAATCTGTCCATCTTTTCTGGCTTCTGTGTTGTATGTCTTAGTGAACTTTAAGTGAAACCCCACAAAATTATAGAATCATATTTAACTCTGTCAATCTAGATTATTTATATCTTCTAAAACTGAGACCGCACATTTGCATCACCAAACTTCTTCTGCTCTTTGTTCACCCTGAGAATGAACTTCCTTTCTTCTTTATCTATAGAAACCTGCTTATTCCTTAAGATACATTTCAAAGCTTATCTCCTCTATAAATGTTTCCCAGTTTGCTTCCATTGTGCAGTAAGAGGCACCTCTCCCTTTTCTGATTCCCACAGCACATCATTTGTACCTTTCCTGTGACATCTCATATTCTACCTCGAATTAAGATTAATTCAGTGTTTGTCTTTCCCTTATTTTGGATATATATTGCCTTAAGCACAGAACTGTTTTTTTTTTTTTTTTTTTTTTTAAAGAAATACTTGAGAGAGAGCACATGAGCAGGAGCAGGGTGAGGGGCAGAGGGACAAGCAGAGTCCCCACTGAGTGCAGAGGCCAACTCAGGGGCTCCATCCCAGGACAGCGAGATCATGACCTGAACAGAAGCCAGATGCTTAACTGACTGAACCACCCAAGTGCCCCAGAACTGTTTTTTTATTCATGCTTGTTTTCTTTGGTATAAAATCTGACACAGATCAAAGTGGCTCTCCATTAATATTTACTATTCTCTGTTTTATTTATTTTTTGTTTTTTTTATCTATTTATTTTGTTCTCTAATTGTTTTAGCATGGGAGAGAGACTTGCTCTGATAGAGAACCAAAGCCCTCGGCTCTGTTGAGGATTGTTTGGACAGAAATGATGGTTATTTTGCCAACCTCAAATATCTATCCTGACTAACCCAGTGTACAATGAACTGCAGAGACCCAGGCATGCTCAGAAATGCTAGACAGACTTTTAACTTAATAGTTCAGAAAATAACATTACATTGTTTCTGTTTCATGTTACCAGGCTTGATGAGTAGGGTCCTCAGCTTCTGTTTCTAAGACGTCTGAATAAAAACATTGTTTATATGTAAAATGTCTCTAGAGGACTGGCTATTTCAGATTGAGTTCACCTAGAACATACTTCCTTTATCTACAGCCCCTCCTCTGTTGGCAGTTTATCTGTGGAAAATAATCCTTGGGCTTGATTTTCATGGTATCCCCACAAAAGGTCCCTGAGAGGCTCTCTTTTTAAGACTGTCTGTGCCTTCCCCAGCTGTGATCTTTCAGGTAAGGCCAGCCTCTTTGCCAAACGTCGTGGTTTCTGCTTGGCCTTTAGTAATTATTGTTTTGCATGAGGTTCTTTATTGAGCATCTTTACTGAAAGAACTATCTTCTGTTTGACCCCTTTGAGGATTTATTTCATCATTCACATGTGGAGAATGGACTTTTCTGTGAGAATGTTAGAGAACACCTGTGCCACTCTGACCTGTTCTCCCATTCATACACCATGCACACTTTCTCTCAAGGTTCCTATTTTTCATTTTCTGTGTTAGGCCTTTCTAATAATGTACTGATCTTGATTGGCAATGGGCTCCTAGTCAATGTCATTGTCTTTGACTGAAGCACAGTTATTAGCTCTGTATGTCCTGGGTGGACAAAGAACACTCCTCGATCCCATAGCCATTGCCAAAAAGCAGGAGAATCGGTAGCACTAGAATTGTATGACTGATTTTTCAGTTGTGTTAGCTTTTCTTGCTTTAAATCCATTTCAGGAGTACAAGGAAATCTTACTGAAATTTATCATGTCTTACATGTGTTTTAGTTCGCTACAGTGGCCTTAGCAAAATGCCAAAGGTAGGGTGGTTTAAACAACAGAAATTTATTTTCTCATACTTCAGAGAGCTAGAAATCTGAGATCAAAGTGTCAGCAGGTTTGGTTTTTGCTCTTTCCTTGGCTTGCAGATTGCCCCCTTCTCACTGAGTCCCCACATGGCCTTTTCTCTGTGTGCCTGCATCCCTGCTGTCTGTCGCTTCTTGTAAGGACACCAGTTATATTGACACCAAGTGACACCAAGAGGTCAATGAATATTTGAAATTAACAAAACTAAAATAAATATCTGTAATGAAAAAAAGAAGAAAAAATACTTTTTCCATGCTACCCAGGGAAGTCTCCATCCGGCATTGTTTTGCATTCCTGTTGTAACTTGAGGGGAAACTTTCACAATGTCCAGAGCCCTTGATGTTCTGCAAATGAAGGAGGAGGATGTCCTCAAATTCCTTGCAGCAGGAACCCATTTAGTTGGCAACAACCTTGACTTCTAAATGGAAGAGTCATGGTATCTACAACATAAATCTGAGGAGAACCTGGGAGAAGCTTCTGCTGGCAGCTCATGCCATTTTGCCAATGAAAACCCAGCTGATGTTGGTGTCGTATCATCCAGGAATACTGGCCAGCAAGCTGTGCTGAAATTTGCTGCTGCTACTGGAGCCACTGCTATTGCCGGTCGCTTCACTGCTGGAGTGTTCGCTAACCGGATCCAGGCAGCCTAGAGCTGACCACCAGCCTCTCACAGAGGCATCTCATGTTAACCTGCCTACCATAGCTCTGTGTAACACAGACTCTCCTCTGTGCTCTGTGGGCATTGCCATCCATTGCGACAACAAAGGAAGCTCACTCAGTGGGTCTGTTGTGGTAGATGCTGGTCAGGGAAGTTCTGCGCATGCGTGTCACCATTTCCTGTGCGCGCCCCCAGGAGGTCCTGCCTGATCTCTGCTTCTACGGAGATCCCGAAGAGATCGAAAAGAAGAGCAGACCGCTGCTGAAAAGATTGTGACCAAGAAGGAGGAATTTCAGGGTGAATGGACGGCGTCCGCTCCTGAGTTCAGGGCTTAAGTCGCAGACTGGTCTGAAGGCATGCAGGTGCCCTTGGTGCCTGTTCAGCAGTTCCCTACTGAAGACTGGAACACTCAGCTGGCCACCGAAGTCTGGTCAGCAGCTCCCACCACTCAGGCCACTCAGTGGGTCGTAGCAGCCACTGAGTGGTCTCAAGCTGCTCTTCCACAGAGGCAAACAAAATGGAAATAAAGTTGTTGGAAAATAAACTGTTAAAAAAAAGAAAGAAAAAGAAAAAAATTGTCACCAAGTTACTTGATACTCATAGGACGCCATTTAATCTTAATTATCCCTGCAAAGGCTTTATCTCCAAATACAGTCACATTCTATAGTATTAGGGGTTTAGACTTCATTATCTGAGTTTGGGGGGGGCACCGATCAGTCTATAACACCAAGGCCAATGGGACTACTGTATAATGCTCTACTTAAAGAAGACAATATGTCTAGAGTGTCTAGTATGATTCCCAGCACATAATTAGGACTCAGTCATGAGTGAGAGGTGGTGGTGAGAGGTCCTTTCACCTCTGATATGATAGTGATTATTATTACTAGTATGTAGGTAAGCAAGGCCATACAAATACAAGTCTAAGGTAAAAGTCTTCTTCCAACTATGATGTCATTAAGCTCTAACCAGTGGCACTCTTATTTCAGACAATATTTGATATTGCAAAATCCAAGCCAGTGAAAGGATTTGGACAGAATGGAAAAAAAAAGGCAGTTTAATAAACTGAACATTGTAGAGGCTTTGGAACGGGCAACCCGTGTTCAAACTCCAACTCTACAAAGTATTGGCTGAGTCACTTGAGGCAAGTCTGTTAATTTCCCTGCCTTTCATTTTATACATGTGAAAAACAAAATAGTTTATTTTTCTATTGCAGAGTTCAGGTAAAGTGAACAGAATATCCCACCAGATCAGGTCACTTTGGCATATTGATTATTTCAAATAAAGTTACTTGAGAAATAACCCAGGCAAGGATACTCTGACCCTCCTTTCTGTCCCTGATGGTGGGAAATAAATCTCCCATATGTGAAGGTTTCCTACTTATACCAGGAGGTTGGAAGGCATCCTTAATACCAGAGATGAGGAATTCAAGGCTGAGAAGGTTGTCTAAACAAACCTACTGACTTCCTCATTTATTTACTCGAAGCTCAAACTCTTAGTCTTGTCAGTTCTTCACAGATTTTGTCGAAAAGATCTAAAAGCTTCCTGCTCTGGTCACTTCTTTGAGCCTCATATCTTTGGGATCTGATGTGTAGAAATTAAATTTTTTTCCTGTTAATATTTCTTATGTCAATTTAATTATTAGACCAGCCAAGGAACCTAGAAGGGAAGAAGGGAAAAGATTTCCTTTTCTGCAGTTGTGGCACCCAAAGTGGGGCTCTGCACATTGCTTGCTCTGGGGTAGCCACAGCTGAGAGATGTTGGGACCTCTGACAAGAGCTGGCGCAAGGAGAGAATTCTCACCACATCAGCCCCGGGATCTCTGCCTACTGGATCTGGTGGAAGTGAGAGCAGGGAGAGTCCTTTTCCTGCAGTCAAATGCTCTACCCCTGTGGGAGAGTCCTTTTCCTGTTCTAAATTTAGATTATCAGGAGAAAATACTAGTGTGCATTAGTCCCTTGGGTATAGTGACTCTGGTAAAGATTTGTTATGGGTACTCTTGTTTTCTATTGATTCCTTTCCTTCTGAGAGGTCATAGTTTTTCTTTGTGTCTTCATTTTGCTATGTGCTTAGAGCTGGGCTTCGTGACCAGTGAGAATGTTGTCTCTGGTGTCTGCCAGCCAGAAGGTGCATATACCAATGGGCATTTGGTAGCCAGTTGAATAGACTAAGTTCTGTGACATGAAATCACAAGCAGCCAGCTTCTGTCCAATCTTGCCAGCTTTCAGGGGAATTTGTTGTAAGGGGTCCTGGTCTATAGCAGTTCTTTGTCATCTCAACCTGTGTTGTCTTGTTGGTCCTGGAGAAGTCCCATTTGCCTACTCAGTGTCTCAGATTAGCAAGTGTGTGAGTGGAGGCATCTCACATTCCCATGGGAGACCAGAGATATGCTTTACACTATACCATTGTTACAGCCTGTGACAACAAAAGATCTTCACTCTCTTAGGCTAACTCTGGGAGTGAACTTTCTGGATCTTCTGAGGGCTGCATCTTTTGCATGCTCCTTTGGGACACCTCTTGTGTCTATGATTAAGTCATAAAAAGTTTTTGGTTTGAGTCACTGCTGAGATTAATGTTAAGATCCTACTTATTAATAGTCAAATGGTGGAAGCTTTGATTGGTATATTCGAATGAAATTTTTTTAGAGACTCTTCATCTTAAGGAACTGCCTTATTGGTACCTATGGAATATCAGATTGAAAAGAAGACACAAAGGGATAAAATAGCTAGCCTTAAAGAACCCTTTTAATAAGATGGAAGATCTGAAGTTAGACTTAGAACAAAAACTAAAGTCCACATCTGATATAACGTCTCTTTCTTAAAATCCAGCCCCATCTCCTCACCAGATTCTTGTAGCTCCCAAACTCTTCTACCTTTCTCAGAAAATCCCTTAAACACCCTGCTTTTTTAAAGCACCCTACCTGCTTTAACTTCCCTTTCCCTATTCAACTTACAGAGAGCACTCCGTCCTTATCTTTAGTCCGTCCTTATCTCTAGGCATAGGGTCTACAGGTTATTTGTGTACATACTGACAGCCAGGAAGTGAATTTAGCAGAATCACGAGGGCTGGACAGTGAGGTTCACTTCACTCTTCCTGCTTTCCAGGGCTCTGTAATCAGGCTCTGCCAGCTTCAGGCCTTCCCAGGAAATGTCCTTTGCAGATGTATCCTCACCGCCCCCCCAACCCCTTGCAAAGAATTCCTGTGCCCAAGACAGCACAGATTTTTAAAAATGTAAAGCCCTTTACCTCTACTTTCAGAAGATCCTAACCAAATTTAGGAAAGAATTAAAAATATCAGGGGCCATTCATAACCTCCTTCCCTACACACACAGGAAACAAATGGCCCTCCTACAAATTATTTGGGATACTGATCAGCTATAGGACAGTGTTCAGGGGTTGATAGAAGCCATAGTAGTGTCTTTCCCTATAAAGTGAATTGGTCAGGGCACCTGGGTGGCTTGGTTGGTTGAGTATCCAACTCCTGATTTTGACTCAGGTCATGATCTTGGGGTTGTGAGATAGAGTCCCATGTCGGACTCTGTGCTGGGTATAGAGCCTCCTTAAGATGCTCTCTCTCCCTGTGCTCCCCACCTCCTTGCATATGTGCACACGTGCACTCTCTCCTAAAAAAATGAAATAAAAAAGCAGATTGGTCTAAGGTTGAATTGTGCACTAGGAAAGGAGAGTATCCTAGGAACTTTTTTGGATGCTTTATACAGATTTTATAAAGGCAAACTGCAGTAAACCCTGAAGCTCCGGAACATAGAAATCTTTAAATTTCCTCCTTAGCAGAAAAATTTCTCCCTGATAGAAAAAGGCAAATTCCAAAATAGCGTGGGTGGGCGAGCTAGTCAACCTCTCAGCATTCTAATGAAAGCTGCGAACATTTTTTTTTTTTTTTAAATGAGAGCTTACCAGGCATGCAAGAGAAAAAAGTCAAAATCAACAAGTCTTTATTTGCAACTTGAATCTTTGGAGAAACAAAAGCATAACTCTGAGAGCAACACAACATCCACGCAGACCATTTCCTATTTGCCTCCATACATTTACAGGTATTGTAAAGATCAGGACATTGAAAGTACAATTGTCCTGCACTTAAGAAAAAGAAGGAAAACATTTAAATGCTAATTTCTCTAGACTATTGATAATAGAAAAATACACCCCAAAAGGAAAGAAGAAACTTGCATCGTTCTCTGTTTCTTGAAGATGCTGATTTTACCATGTCTTTGAAATGTAAACAGTCTGCGGTGTAACTAAAACTCTGCCCATACTTGCCTGAGACTGAAAGAAAAAAAGGGGGAAAGAGGCTTTTTAAAAAAATTTAATTGTTTTTCAGTGTTCCAGAATTCATTGTTTATGCAACACATCCAGTGCTCCATGTAATATGTGCCGTCCTTAATACCCACCACCAGGCTCACCCACCCCTCTACCCCACCCTCCTCCAAAACCCTCAGTTTGTTTCTCAGAGTCCACAGTCTCTCATGGTTTGTTAAGATACAAACTGCTGGGGCATCTGGGTGTCTCAGTCAGGTTAAGCATCTGACTCTTGATTTTGGCTCAGGTGGTGATCTCAGGGTTGTGAATCGAGCCCTGAATTGGGCTCTGAGTTGAGTGTGAAGCCTGCTTAATATTCTCTCTCTTCCGTTCCCTCTGCCCATCCCCACTCTTTCTCCCATGTTCACTGGCTCTCAAAAAAAAAAAAAAAAAAAAAAAGTAAAAAATAAGACAAAATAAAAATAATAAATAAAATGCAAACAACTTTAAAAGCTCCCTTTTTCAAATCTAGTCCTTCCTTCCGGAAGGGGAGCAGCAGATGCCACCCCAGAATGTGCCACTTTGGCATAATGATTATTTTGAATTAAAGTTACTTGAGAAAAAACTGATGCAGGAAGGACATTCTGATCCTCCCTTATAAATCTCAAATCTGTGAAGCTATTCTCCCTATACCAGGAGATTGAAGGCATCTTTAACACCAGAGATCGGGAATTCAAGGCTGAGAAGGCTGTATAAACAAACCTTGTTATTTCCTCACTAATTTACTAACCCAAGCCCGAACTCTTGGTCTTGTCAGTTCTTCACAAATTTATTGTTTCTTTGCCTAAAAGGTATAAAAGCTGCCTGCTTGGCTCAATTCTTTGAGCCTCATATTTTGGAGGCTTTCAAATGTACAAAATTAAATTTGTTTTTCTCCTATTAATCTGTTTTGTGTCGTTTTAATTTATTAGGCAGCCAAAGAACCTAGAAGGAAAGAAGGGAAAATTTTCTTCCCCTACACAAGGAAGATAACACTTTTTGTAATTTGGAAGGGCAACAGCACATGTTTTGATGCATTTTATCCCATGACTTTTTTTTTTTGAGAAGGGTAAAGAAGTTCTGTGCTTTAAGTTTTGTTTTATTATGTTTCTTTTGTTTGTTTTTAGAAATGCTAAATGAAAAGGCAATATTTTTAAGTGAAAAAAAATCTGAAGGGAGAGAGTGTATTTTATGATTTATCATGGCAGTCGTTGGTTTTTGGGAGACATAGTTCTCTCTTTTAAGGAATTCACGTACATGGTACAAAAGAATAAATAGTGAATCGAAAGAAAAGTCTTTGTCTCACCTCTAACTTTGGTTCCTCAATTTCAATTCCAATTAGGAAACAACTCCTGTTTTGAGATTCTCATGTTTTGTTCTCTCTCTCTCTCTCTTTTTAAATATATTTTTTAAAGATTTTATTTATTTATTTGAGAGAGAGCACGAGAGAGCATGAGATGGTAGAAGGTCAGAGGGAGAAGCAGACTTCTCCACGGAGTGGGGAGCCCAGTGCAGGTCTCCATTTAGAACTCCAGGATCATGACCTGAGCTGAAGGCAGTTGATTGCTCAACCAGCTGAGCCACCCAGGCACCCTGTTTTGTCCTCTTTACATAGAAACATACACTCACCCTCTTCATACATACAGACTTTAAAAAAAGGGGGGGGGATCTGGCTATGTAATTGTCATACAACATTTTATAAGTTTAATGTATACAGTGTTATTATTGTGAAATATTGAACACAATAAGATTAGTTAATATATCTTTCACCTCACATAGTTACCATTTTGTTGTTGTTATTGTGAGAGCATTTAAAATCTACTCTCATAGCAATATACTAATTTTTTTACTTTTTTAATTATTTATTTTTACTAACATGTATTATTTGCCCCAGGGGTACAGGTCTGTGAATAATCAGGCTTACACACTTCACAGCACTCACCATAGCACATACCCTCCCCAATGTCCATAACCCAACCACCCTCTCCATATTCCCCTCCACACAGCAACCCTCAGTTTGTTTCCTGAGATTAAGAATCTCTTGTGGTTTGTCTCCCTCCCAATCCCATCTTGTTTCGTTTTTTTCCTTTCCTACCCCCGCAAACCCCTGACTCTGCCTCTCAAATTCCTCATATCAGGGACATCATATGATAATCGTCTTTCTCTGATTGACTTATATTGCTCAGCATAATACTCTCTAGTTCCATCAGTGTTGCAAATAGCAAGATTTCATTTCTTTTAAGCCTGCATAGTATTCCATTGTATATATATATATATATATATATATATATATATATATATCCACATCTTCTTTATCCATTCATCTATTGATGGACATCTAGGTTCATTCCATAGTTTAGCTATGCTGTTGTGGACATTGCTGATAAAAATATTCAGGTTCACATGCCCCTTTGGGTCACTACATTTGTATCTTTAGGGTAAATACCCAGTAGTGTGATTGCTGGGTCAAAGGGTAGCTCTATTTTCAACTTTTTGAGGAACCTCCATGCTGTTTTCCAGAGTGGCTGCACCAACTTGCATTCCCACCAACAGTGTAGGAGGGTTCTCCTTTCTCTGCATCCTTGCCAACACCTGTCGTTTCCTGACTTGTTAATTTAAGCCATTCTGACTGGTGTGAGGTGATATCTCATTGTGGTTTTGATTTGTATTTCCCTGATGCTGAGTGATGTTGAGTATTTTTTTGTGTGTCTGTTGGTCATCTGGATGTCTTCTTTGCAGAAATGTCTGTTCATGTCCTCTGCTCATTTCTTGATTGGATTATTTGTCCTTTGGGTGTTGAGTTTGATAAGTTCTTTATAGATTTTGGATACTAGCCCTTTATCCGATATGTCATTTGTCAATATCTTCTCCCATTCTGTCAGTTGCATTTTGGTTTTGTTGACTGTTTCCTTTGCTGTGCAAAAGCTTTTGATCTTGATGAAGTCTCAATAGTTCATTTGTGCCCTTGCTTCCTTTGCCTTTGGCAATGCTTCTAGGAAGAAGTTGCTGTGGCTGAGGTCGAAGAGGTTGCTGCCTGTGTTCTCCTCAAGGATTTTGATGGATTCCTTTCTCACATTGAGATCCTTCATCCATTTTGAGTCTATTTTTGTGTGTGGTGTAAGGAAATGGTCCGGATTCATTCTTCTGCCTGTGGCTGTCCAGTTTTCCCAACACCATTTGTTGAAGAGACTGTGTTTTTTCCATTGGACATTCTTTCCTGCTTTGTTGAAGATTAGTTGACCACAGAGTTGAGGGTCTATGTCTGGGCTCTCTATTCTGTTCCATTGATCTATGTGTCTATTTTTGTGCCAGTCCCATACTGTCTTGATGATGATAGCTTTGTAATAGAGCTTGAAGTCTGGTATTGGGATGCCACCAACTTTGGCTTTCTTTTTCAACATTCCTCTGGGTATTCAAGGTCTTTTCTGGTTCCATATAAAGTATAAATTTTAGGATTATTTGTTCCATTTCTTTGAAAAAAAATGATGGTATTTTGGTAGGGATTCCATTAAATGTGTAGATTGCTTTACGTAGGATAGACATTTTCACAATATTTGTTCTTCCAATCCAGGAGCATGGAACACTTTTCCATTTCTTTATGTCTTCCTCAATTTCTTTCATGAGTACTTTATAGTTTTCTGAGTACAGATTCTTTGCCTCTTTGGTTAGGTTTATTCCTCAGTATCTTATGGTTTTGGGTGCAGTTGTAAATGGGATTGACTCCTTAATTCCTCTTTCTTCTGTCTTGCTGTTGGTGTATAGAAATGCAACTGATTTCTGTGTATTGATTCTATAGCCTGACACTTTATTGAATTCCTGTACAAGTTCTAGTAGTTTTGAAGTAGAGTCTTTTGGATTTTCCACATAATGTATCATATCACCTGCAAAGAGTGAGAGTTGGACTTCTTCTTTGCTGATTCGGATGCCTTTTATTTCTTTTTGTTGTCTAATTAATGAGGTTAAGACTTCTAGTACCATGTTGAATAGCAGTGGTGATAGTGGACATCCCAGCTGTGTTCCTGATCTTAGGGAAAAGCTCTCAGTTTTTCCCCATTGAGAATGAAATTCGCTGTGGGTTTTTCGTAGATGGCTTTGATAATATTGAGGAATGAACCCTTTATCCCTACACTTTGAAGAGTTTTGATCAAGAAAGAATGCTGTACTTTGTCGAATGCTTTTTCAGCATCTATTGAGAGATATGGTTCTTGTTCTTTCTTTTATTCATGTTTTGTATCACACTGATTGTTTTGCAGATGTTAAACCAAACTTGCAGCCCAGAAATAAATCCCACTTCATCGTGGTGAATAATTCTTTTAATGTACTGTTGGATCCTTTGGCTAGTATTTTGGTGAGAATTTTCATATCCGTGTTCACCAAGGATATTGGTCTGTAATTCTCCTTTCTGCGTGGGTCTTTGTCTGGTTTTGGGATCAAGGTAATGCTGGCCTCAGAAAATGAGTTTGGAAGTTTTCCCTCCATTTCTATTTTTTTTTTTTTTTTTTTTTGAACAGTTTCAGAAGAATAGGTATTAATTCTTCTTTAAATGTTTGGTAGAATTCCCCTGGGAAGCCCTCTGGCCCTGGGCTCTTGTTTGTGGGGAGATTTTTGATGACTGCTTCAATCTCCTTACTGGTTATGGGTCTGTTCAGTTCTATTTCTTCCTGGTTCAGTTTTGGTCATTTATATGTCTCTAGGAAGCATCCATTTCTTCCAGATTATCCAATTTGCTGGCATATACTTGCTCATAATATGTTCTTATAATTGTATTTCTTTGGTTTTGGTTATGATCTCTCCTCTTTCATTCATGATTTTATTTATTTGGGTCCTTTTTCTTTTCTTTTTGATAAGCCTGGCCAGGGCTTTATTAATCTTATTAATTCTTTCAAAGAACCAGCTACTAGTTTCTTTGATTTGTTAACTGTTCTTTTGGTTTCTATTTCATTGATTTATGCTCTGATCTTTATGATTTCTCCTGCTGGGTTTAGGCTTTCTTTGCTGTTCTTTCTCTAGCTCCCTTAGGTGTAGGTTTAGGTTGTATATTTTAGACCTTTCTTGTTTCTTGAGAAAGGTTTGTATCGCTATATACTTTCCTCTCAGGACTGTCTTGCTGTGTTCTGCAGATTTTGAATGGTTGTGTTTTCATTATAATTTGTTTCCATGATTTTTTTCAATTCTTTAATTTTCTGGTTGACCCATTCATTCTGTAGTAGGATGCTCTTTAGCCTACACGTATTTGAGTTCTTTCCAACTTTCTTCATGTAATTGAGTTCTAGCTTCAGAGCATTGTGGTCTGAAAATATGCACGGGTGATCCCAATCTTTTTATCCTGGTTGAGTCCTGATTTGTGATCCAGGATGTCATCTATCCTGGAAAATGTTCCCTGTGCACTAAAGAAGAATGTGTATTCTGTTGCTTTGGGATGGAATGTTCTGAATATATCTGTGATGCCCATCTGGTCCAGTGTGTCATTTAAGGCCTTTATTTCCTCATTGATCTTTTGATTGGATGATCTGTCCATTTCAGTGAAGGGGGTGTTAAAGTCCCCTACTATTATTGTATTATTGTTGATGTGTTTCTTTGATTTCATGATAAATTGGTTTATATAGTTGGCTGCTCCCATGTTAGGGGCATTAATATTTAAAATTGTTAGATCTTCTTGTTGGACAGACCTTTGAGTATGATATAGTCCCCTTCTTCATGTCTTAATATAGTCTTTGGCTTATAATCTGATTGATCTGATATAAGAATTGCCACCCCAGCTTTCTTCTGATGTCCATTAGCATGGTAAATTGTTCTCCACCCCCTCACTTTAAATCTGGAGGTTTCTTTGGGTCTAAAATGAGTTTCTTGTAGGCAGCATATAGATGGGTTTTGTTTTTTTATCCATTCTGGTACCCTGTGTCTTTTGATTGGGGCATTTAGCCAATTTACATTCAGGGTAACTATTGAAAGATATGAATTAAGTGCCATTGTATTGCCTCTAAGGTGTCTGTTACTGTATATTGTCTCTGTTCCTTTCTGGTCTACTAGTTTTAGGCTCTCTCTTTGCTTAGAGGACCCCTTTCAGTAATTCTTATAGGGCTTGTTTGGTGTTTGCAAATTCTTTTAATTTTTGTTTATCCTGGAAGCTTTTAATCTCTCCTATTTTCAATGATAGCCTAGCTGGATAGAGTATTCTTGGCTGCATATTTTTCTCATTTAGTGCTCTGAATATATCATGACAGTTCTTTCTGGCCTGCCAGGTCTCTGTGGTTAAGTCTGCTGCCAATCTAATATTTCTACTATTATATGTTACAGACTTCTTGTCCCAAGCTGCTTTCAGGATTTTCTCTTTGTCGGTAAGATTAATAAGTTTTACTCTTAGATGACAGGGTGTGGACCTATTTTTTTTTTACTTTGAAGGAGGTTCTCTGTGCTTCCTGGATTTTGATGCTTGTTCCCTTTTCCATATTAGGGAAATTCTCTATTATAATTTGCTCCAATATACCTTCTGTCCCCCTTTCTCTTTCTTCTTCTTCTGGAATCCCAATTATTCTAATATTGTTTAGTATTATGGTATCACTTATCTCTCGAATTCTCCCCTCCTGGTCTAGCATTTTTTTGTCTCTCTTTTGTTCAGCTTCTTTATTCTCCATCATTTGGTCTTCTTTATCACTAATTCTCTCTTCTGTCTCATTTATCCTAGCAGTAAGAGCCTGCATTCTTGATTGCACCTCATTAATACCTTTTTTCAATTTTAGCTTGGTTAGATTTTAGTTCTTTTATTTATCCAGAAAGGGATTTCTTTAGACAGGGTTTCTCTAATATCCTCCATGCCTTTTTCAGGCCTAGCTAGCATCTTGGGAATTGTCATTCTGAACTCTAGATCTGACATATTACCAATGTCTGTATTTTTTAGGTCCCTAGCCGACAGTACTGCTTTTTGTTCTTTTTTTTTTTTGTGGTGAGTTTTTCTGCCTTGCCATTTTATCCAGATAAGAATATATGAATGAGAGAATAAAATACTAAAAGGGTGGCAAAGTCCCCAGAAAAATGTATGCTAACCAAATCTGAAGAGACCCCAAACCAGGGCGGGTGGTGGAGAAAAAAGGGGATAAAAAGAAAGTAAATTAAAAGAATATGTATTTTTTAATTTAATTTCTTTTATAGAAATATATTTAATTTCTTTTTATCCCCTTTATACACACACACACTCACACACACACACACACACACACATACATATTATATATACTGGTGAATAGATCAGAGCCACCCACTTGATTTTGAATGTATTTTGGTGTCTTAGAGGAAACTACCTCCCATAATTTTAAAGAAAGAAAAACTTATATATATATTTTATACACACACACACACACACACACACACACACACAAAATAAGGGTAAACGTAATGAAGGTGTGGAATATGACTGTAAAGATGAAAATTAGAAAAAATTCTAAAATGGAACTGAAAAGTTGGTTGAAAAAAGAAAGAGGAAGAAAAATAAGGGAGAGAATGCGCATAGGCTGGAGACTAGACCAAAGCCCTGTACTAGATTTAGGGTATATTTTGATCTATTAGAAGAAATTGTACCCCAAAATTTAAAAAAAAAACCTATACGTATACAAAAAATAAGATTAAATACAATGAATACAATAAATAAAATATGACTATAATAACGAAGGTTTAAAAATATTTTTTTGAAAAGTATTGTTAAGGGGCGCCTGGATGGCTCAGTGGGTTAAAGCCTCTGCCTTCGGCTCAGGTCATGATCCCAGGGTCCTGGGATCAAGCCCCACATTGGGCTCTCTGCTCAGCGGGGAGCCTGCTACCTCCCTTCTCTCTCTCTGCCTGCCTCTCTGCCTACTTGTGATCTCTGTCTGTCAAATAAATAAATAAAATCTTTAAAAAAATATTCTAAAAAAAGAAAAGTATTGTTAAGATAAAGTAGTTAAATAAAAGGAAAGGGGAAAAGTTAAAAAAAATTAGAATAAGAAGAAAAATAAAATTTAAAAAATTAATTTAATTTTGCAAGACTAAAGGATCATGGGGAGAAAGCCATGAATTTCATACATTGCTTTCCCCTATCTCTGGAGTTCCACTCTTTTCCTTGATTGGTGAGCTAGGTCTTGGCTGGATGTTCTTGCTGATCTTCTGGGGGAGGGGCCTGTTGTAGTGATTCTCAAATGTCTTTGCCCGAGGCAGAATTGCACTGCCCTTGCAGGCGGCCGGACTGAGTAATCTGCTCGGGTTCACTCTCAGGAGCTTTTGTTCCATGAATATGCTTTTTGTAGAGCTCTGGAGGACACGAATGAAAATGGCAGCCTCCCAATCTCCAGCCTGGAGGATCTGAGAGCTTGGGGCCACAGTCCTCAGTGTGTCCTTGGAGAAAAACACTCTATCACTCCCCTCTCCCTGGTCTCCAGCCGTGCTCTGGACTCACTGGGCCTGTGACTGAGCGTTTCTGTCTCTGGTGCACAGTCCGGTTCGGAGTCTCCAAACCCAGCAGATTCCTGCTTCCATAGGATGAAGGTGAGTCTCCCTGGATCTGCCACTTGTGGGGTTCCTGCTCAAAGAGCAGTGCCCGACTGTTGCGGATCACGGTTTAAGGTAACCCCGAGCTGAGAGCTCACTCCTTAGCTCCGTCTCTGTAGCCGGCTTCCCTGCTCCAATACCTGGGATCTCTGGTACACTCAGACACCCCTGATCTTTCAGTGGCCTCGTGGATCCTGAGACCACACTGTCCCTGCAAGGGCTCCACCCCCGCTTATCCTCTGGAGCAATGTCCCTCAGTGGAGTAGACTTCTAATAGTTCTGATTTTGTGCTCAGCTGGTCTACCACTTGCTGGGAGCTGGCCCCTCCTCCCACCTTGTATCTTCCCATTGCTTCAGATTCACTTTTCGGCTTGTCCTACCTTTCAGGAAGTGGTCAGTTTTCTGTTCCTAGAATTGCTGCTCTTCTTCTCCTCGATCTCCTGTTGAGTTCATAGGTGTTCAGAATGGTTTGATAACTATCTAGCTGAACTCCTGTGACTTGATGTCATTTTAGTCTATTATCCTCTGCCATCTTGCCTCCTTTCATAATATAATATTATTAACTCTAGCCATCACAGTGCACAGGAGATGCCCAGAACATGTTCCTCTTACAACTGGAAGTTTGTACCCTTTGACCAACATCTCCTCATTTCCCAAACTCCCCAGTGATTGGGAACCAGAGTTCTACTTACTCCCTGCTTCTCTGAGTTTGGCTTTTTTACATACCACATTTACATGAGATCATATAGTATTTGCCTGTCACTGACTTATTCCACTTAGCATAATGCCCTCAAGGTCCATCTATGTTTTTACAAGGGAAGGTTGTTTTTTTCTTTTTTGGGGGGTTAATATTCTATTATTTATATATACCACATTTTCTTTACCCATTTGTCCACCAATGGATACCCAGTTTGTTTCCATGTTTTGGCTATTATAAATAATGCTGCAGTGAATATTGCAGTGAATATATCTCTTTGAGATAGCAATTTCATTTCTTGTGGATATATACTCAGATTTAGGATTGGATGGATCATATGGTAATTCATTTTTAATTTTTTGAGGAATCTTTGTTCTGCAGAGAAGAGAAATTGTCAACAAACTGAGAAGACATCCTATGATTGGAGGAAACATTTGCAAACATATTTGATAATGGAATGATATTCTAATATATACGTAACTCATGCACATTAATAGCAAACATAAATTAAATTTCATTACAAAATGGACAAATGACCTGAATAGACATTTTTCCAAAGAAGACCTACAAATGGCCAACAAGTAAATGAAATCATCAGTAATCATCAGGAAAATGCAAATCAAAACCACAAAGAAATGTTACCCTTCTCCTGTTGGAGTGGCCATTACTAAAACAACAAGAGATGCATGTTGAGAGGGATTGGGAGAAAGGAGAACTCTTAAGCATTGCTGGTAGAAACATAAAGTGGTACATCACTATGGAAAACAGTATGGAGAGTCTACTTTGATCTTCATATTTTACATTCTCTTTTGGAAATTGTACCAAATACTGCCTGTTATCCTCATGATCACACAGGACTTAAAGCCCCACAACTATACTCTACAGGTTCCCTTCTTAGCTGGTTTCTAGTTATAGTCCTCAAAGAGGAGGAAGGAGATTAGGAGGCTAAAGGAAGAGGGGAAGGTTTTCTCTTTTTCTTCATATGATTCTGTTAGTGGCATTGGAAGGTGGCAATAGCAGGCTGCAGCAAGTAACTGCGGGTGTCTGTGGACCCAAGAAATGTTGGTGATTCCAAAGTGGTAGTGGGTTTGCAATGGCAGGAGTTCCAGCCGCCTCCATGACAATGACTCTGGTGAGGCTGGGAGCAGTGGTAATAGGCTCCTTCTGCTCAGTTATGCTTAAAGTGCCCTCAGCACTTCAGTGCCCAATGAAGGTCCATGGGCTCCTGCCCAAAGGTGGTAGCAGATTTCTGAACATTGGGCAACATTCCTTTGTTCCCATTGTTACTCTAGTCCTTCTAACACCTAACAATTTCCAAATATTTGGGATATACCTTCTTCTTCCTTCTGCCCCCTTTAGCCCTATCCACATTTTCTCTGGCTGAACCATCTAGGGATAGTATATGTTTTCCTGATTATTCATAGATTAAGACCGCATTCGTTTTATACCTATATCTATCCAATATGTATTTTTGTATCTATCATTTTTAGTGGTTATATGGTATTCCATTATGTGGGTGTACCAGAACCTAACACCTAACAATTTCCAAATATTTGGGATATACCTTCTTCTTCCTTCTGCCCCCTTTAGCCCTATCCACATTTTCTCTGGCTGAACCATCTAGGGATAGTATATGTTTTCCTGATTATTCATAGATTAAGACCGCATTCGTTTTATACCTATATCTATCCAATATGTATTTTTGTATCTATCATTTTTAGTGGTTATATGGTATTCCATTATGTGGGTGTACCAGAA
>NW_019154110.1:17981909-17984193 GCF_002288905.1 Enhydra lutris kenyoni
TTTATAATGAACCCTTAGCAATACACTTTTAGGCTGTTTCTAGTACCTTGCTGTTATAGACATTGCTTATCCATGTCAAGTGTATGTGCAGGATAAATTCCTAGAAGAGGAACTGCTTCATCAAAGCCTTGTGAATTTTAAATGTTGATACATATTAACACATTACTCTGTGAAGAGAGTATACTAAATTATAGTTTCCCAAACAACGAAAGAGAATGACTACTCATACCTTGGCCACAAAATGTATTTTTGAGATTTTTACTTTTGACAATTCAATAGGTTAAAATGATCCTGTAATAATAATTAAATATATGCTTCTTTAAAGTAAATTTGAACATCTTTAAATGTCTAAAAGCCGTTTTTATTTCCTTTGCTTTATGCTACCTATGTATGCCTTTTTAATTTATCATTTCTTTGATTTATGGTATTTCTTTATAATCTAAGGATATTAGTTCATTGTCATTTAAATTGCATGATTTTCCCCATATGACATTTTCTTTTCAGTTTCTTTTTTTACAAACTTTTTTAGTACTTATGTAGTCAATCTTTTCTTTATCTAATGAATAATTTATTTTATAATTCTGGGTTTTCTGTTTTCTTTGGAAAGGCCTTCCAAACACTTGGATTTGGAGTACATTTTTTTGTGGCTTTTACTAATGTTTTTATGATTTAATTTGTTTTTTTCTTATATTCAAATCTTTGACCAATCTGGGATTTATTTGGTGTTAGGGAAAGAAGTGTCTGACATTTTCCCCCCAAATGGTTAGCAACCTGTTCCAGTGTAACTCATTGAAGTCATTGATATGCTTATTTACTAATCTGAAATTCTACCTTCATCATATGCTCACTTTGAGTATTCTCCATGGAGTTGTTTGTACATGTGCCACCACCAAGCTATTTACACTAGTCTTTATACATTGTTTAACATCTGATTATTCCCACTTTTATACTTTAGTTTAAAATTTTTCTTTTATTCTTGGAATATTTATTTTTCCACATAAAAGTTGGAATTATTTTGACTAGTTAAAAATCTATCCTCCTAAAAATCAGTATGTTGTTCAATTTATAATTGGTTTGGAGAAAATGGAACAATTTTCTATATATTTCAAAATAGCATAAGACTTCTGATCACAAAGTCATTGGTTTTTTTTCCTGCCTAATGAAGCTATTATTGGCAATTCATATGTAACAAACTGAGTTACCCAGCTGGTGCTGGTCTGAACATTTTACAGATTTCAATTCAACGTTATAAAGCATTGTCTTATTTAATCCCCATAAGAACCAAATTTCAGCATCACTCTTACCTTTGTTTTACAGATGAGCCAGGAACTTAGGAAGTTTTAGTGTCCCTTCTGGGATACCATATCTAGAAAGTGAGATAATGACAGTAATATGATTGTTAATTTTATATGTCAACTGGACTAGGGCTGAATAATCATATAGCTGCTAAAAATTATTTCTGGGTTGTGTCTGTGAGAATGTTTTAGGAAGAGATTAGTATTTGAATCCATTGACTTAGATCACCCTAACCTAATGGGGTTAGGCATCATCCAATTTGTTAAGAATCTATTGGAAGAAGGGTGGACTAGTTCTTTGCTTGAGATAGGACATCCATCCTCTCCTGCCTGAAGACACCAGGGGTCTTGCTTTAGACTTGGACCATGGCTTACATCATTGGTTCCCCTGGTTCTCGGGCCTTAGGGTCTGGACTAGAACTACACCACTGGCTTCTTGGGCTTCCAGTTGACAGACTGCAGACTGTGGGACTTCTCAGCCCCCATAATTGTGTGAGTCAGTCCCTCATAATGAATTGCTTTCTGTATATCTCTGTATATCCTATTGGTTCTGTTTCTCTAGAGAACACTCATACAAGCCGCTCCATCGTGGACCATAAGTCTACCATTATTCAGTGCTAAAGCATTGCGGATGTGTGGCTGAATACCTACTTTATTAAAAATACAAACTATTGGGGCACCTGGGTGGCTCAGTGGGTTAAAGCCTCTGCCTTCGGCTCAGGTCATGATCTCAGGGTCCTGGGATCGAGCCCCGCATCGGGCTGTCTGCTCAGCAGGAAGCCTGCTTCCTCCTCTCTCTCTCTGCCTGCCTCTCTGCCTTCTTGTGATATCACTCTCCGTCAAATGAATAAATAAAATCTTAAAAAAAAATAAAAACTATTATATAAACATATAATATATTTTTATCCCCAGGGGTACAGGTCTGTGAATCGCCAGGTTTACACACTTCACAGCACTCATCATAGCACATACCCTCCCCAATGTCCATA